>NC_089580.1:195797926-195972755 GCF_019320115.1 Miscanthus floridulus
AGCACATGCTATGCTACCAGCAAACGCCGCAGCGCCGCTGCGGCAGCAGCATCTCACGGCAAGCTCACCTCACCTCACCCCCACCTCTGCAAGCAAAGCTCCGGTCCGGCCTCCGGATCAGGATCACACTGACCCCCGCGAGGCGTGCCGGCGTCCAGTGCCTGCGTCGAGGGAGCCTTGGCTAGCTCGAAACAGCCAGCCACCACCATGCTTGTGAGGAGTGCCTCCACGCCGGTCCTCGGCGCGCTGCACCCCTCCGGCAGCCACTCGCCGGCGGTGTCCTCTCCGGCCGTCCGCTTCCCCGAGTCGCCGGCGGCCGCCTACCACCCACCGCCCATCTCCTGCCACCTGGCCGGGCCCGGATCCGGGTCCGACCACGAGCGCTCGCGCGTCGGCATGCGCCGCACGTGCTCCGAGGACAACCTCGCGTCTCTGGCCGGCGTCCGCGCGGACGACCACCACCACCTCCCTCCGTCCGGGAAGGGGGCGCTCCGGGCGCGGCCGGTGCCGCTCGAGACCATCCAGTGGTTCAGGGGCCGGCAGGCGTCCACCGACGACGAAGATGAGGAGGACTACGATGACGAGGAGGACGCGTACGAGGTGGAGCGGGAGCTGCGCTTCGGCCAGTTCAGCTTTGCCGGCGGCGGCACCGGCAGCACCTACTCGCAGGAACACCCGCTGTTCCTGGCCAGGGGCCTCGGCATCGACCGCCTCGGCTCGGGCCTCCTCAGCGCCGACGGCGGCGGCGCCGGGTTTGGTGGCAGCGATGGTGGCGGCGGCAGTAACTTGGTGGCGTCGGGGAACGGAGGGGACCGCTCCGGCATCGAGATGCACTACAAGAAGATGATCGAGGAGGACCCCTGCAACGGCCTCTTCTTGAGGAACTATGCACAGTTCCTGTACCAGGTAAAGCACAAAAGCAAGCACCAGTCTCGTTCCGTTCCTGCAGAGCCGTTCGTTCTAGTGTCAATCTGCTGGGCATGGCATGCAGGTCCTCATCTACTTCACGGAACTTTTCAGCGAACGAATAATATTTTTCTCTAAAAAAATCAACATAAACATAAGTTTAAGTTAAATTTCAGTGAAGCGAACAGGTCTTAAAAAAATAACCTTTTTTTGTTTCTGAATTCTGACGGCGGCACCTGCACATTGGGTTTCAGGTGAAAGGGGACTACAGGAGGGCAGAGGAGTACTACTCCCGTGCGATACTGGCCGACCCCGACGACGGCGAGCTCCTGTCGGAGTACGCCAAGCTGGTCTGGGATGTGCACCGCGACGAGGAGCGCGCCTCCAGCTACTTCGAGCGGGCGGCCAAGGCGTCCCCGCAGAACAGCCACGTCCTCGCCGCGCACGCCGCGTTCCTGTGGGACACGGACGACGACGAAGAGGGCGGCGGCGACGTGCTCAGCAGCTACGTGGGGTTCAAACAGCCTGCGCACTCGTCGACTCTGGCTTCGGCGACAACCTGAACAGAACAGCCTCTCAAATCGTCTCTGAACTATGAAGTGAATGAATGGAGGTAGCTAGCATGATAGTGGCCTGTGCTCGTCTCTGTAGCTTATCAATAATACTAGCGAACATAGGCCTAGTGCAGCGTATGTCTACTTATGTTTGTTTCAACAATGAGCAAGCAGATTCCATACTCTCTTACAGCCTGTTCGTTTCGTCGTAAACGATCGTAGATTATTTACTGCTACCTGGTTTGGCGTGAGAGAAAAATATTATTCCAGCTTATAATCCACGATCGTATACGAGCAAGTCTCTTTGGGAGCTTAACCTTGATCTGTTGTTAATCTCTCTAGTATGCTTATATTATCTGAAGATGCAAAGCTACTCTGCTGCTATACAGAGAACTGAGAGAAGGTTCAGTTGTGCTATACAGAGTCTGTAGCCATGCAATGATTTTGCGAGCGAGTTCGGGTACTGTGCTGCTGCAGATAATTCTGCCAATCGGTTCTTCAGGTTACTGTTACTCCCATGCATTCTGCATCGCTTAATACTGACATAGGCCACATCGATCCCACGGAAACAAATTTGATTGTCCGATAAAGGCCATGTTCGCTTCTCTTATAATTCGCCTTTTTTTAGCTTATTTTTTTCAGCCAGGACAATGTTTTTCTCTCACAACAAATCAGCCAGAACAGTGTTTCGGTTTGTTTTTTCAGCGAAGCAAACGGGGCCAAAAGCCTATCTTCATTATTGACACTTCGTGGCAATGCTCAATTCTGATTTCTGAAGCAACGTGTTCACGTCAACGACAATGGAGTCTGAAACTCATCAATAAAGTTTCAGGCAACACATTCAGCGTAAAGCCTCTCTTTGAAAGCGTCCTTGTACTTCTGTGTCCTGGCATTGAGATATTTGCAGGATACCATAAATATCAAGCCTATAAAAATCCAGAACTGGTGGCGCAGGACGAGCAGCAGCACCAGCACGAACTACAAGACGGATCCTTGCTAGGATTGGTTTTCACACCGCCGCATCTATCTTTCGTTGAGAATTTTCATGTTACTGTACTGCTTCACAGATATGCAGTAAAATTTTGTTCCAAATTAGGGTGTGTTTAGTTCCATCAAATTTTCAACTTTGACACTATACAAAAAGAAGATTCTCCGTCACATCAAATTTGCGGTACATGTATGGAGTACTAAATGTTGACAAAATCAAAAACTAATTGCACAGTTTGGTTGTACTTTACGAGACGAACGTTTTAAGCCTAATTAGTCAACGATTGGACAATTATTACCAAATAAAAACAAAATTTCACTGTGAATCTGCCGCCGCCGAATCAGGCCAACTAAACGAGGGCTTATTACCAACAGTTGCACAGAGCAATTCAAATGAAGTGCCAACAGGATCAGTAGTGATCAAAGTGCCCAGGGCAATCAAATCCAAAAGTGTCCTGCATAAATTCAGTATTTTGGTTCACCTTTCTTGGATGCTCTGTTCACAGAAAGCAGGTTACTCAATGTGATGTACTTGATCTCACAACAACTAAGGGCATGTTTAGTTCCTAAAAATTTTTGCACAGTACCCATCACATCGAATCTTGCGGCACATGCATGGAGTACTAAATATAGACGAAAAAAAACTAATTGCACAGTTGGGTGAGAAATCGCGAGACGAAACTTTCGAACCAAATTAGTCCATAATTAGACACTAATTGTCAAATACAAACAAAAGTGCTACAGTAGTCAAAACCCAAAATTTTTTGCATCTAAACGCGCCCTAACCATTTTCTTTTGTCTTAGATTGTGTGGACACAGGGAAACCGAGCTATGTCCCTAGGACGATAAACATTTTGTTTAATGAGATTAATTCGATGGAGAGGGCTAGGTAAAAGAAAAAATGTTGCAAAAATAACAAGCACACACTCTACATGCATCAAGTCGTTGCTCTAAAGCTGAAATACCATGCAGCAAGGTCTTGCCTGAAAAACACTGCAATATCAACTTATCTGCTGGTCTTTTTCCAGTATCTTAAGACAAAAAAGAAGAAGCTTCGTCACTAATTCATCACCTTTAATTATCATCACGAAGTTCGTCATGCACAGAAAATGTTTTCAGAGATGATCATGAATAAGATTTGTAACTTTAAACATGCAGCCACAGTTGTTAGCTAAGAAATGTAGACTCAATTTCAAGTTTCCACCATATGCTTTGCTCTAAATAAGCAATTTGTTTCACACCTTCCCACTGTGGCACCACGTAGCTAATTACACACCAGCCGAGTGGGATTTCAAGGCACTTCAGACTTGAACAAAACAACCCCCAAATCAGTCAATAATTGGTGGAAACATACCACAAACCTTTTGAGCCCAACAAAGGTTGTGCAAGGCAGCAATTGAAATTTTCAGGAAACATTGAATTAGACATGATTTTTTTTTATTTCGGTTAAAAGACAAAAAAAAAGGGTGTGGGGTCTGGGGAAGCCTCGCCTGTGCAATGCGAGGAGACCGCGACTCGAACCCGGGACCTTCCGGTCACAGGCGGTAAGACTCTACCGCTTGCACCAGGCCCGCCCACCAATAAAAAAATTTAGAGAAACAAGATATTCCAAATCAAAGATTCAATCAGAATAATATTCCTTGAATTTTACCAAAGATTCAATTATATTCAGTTATATAGATGGAAATTTAACTTCCAATTTGGTTGGGATGTGCCAGGCTCTGCCAGCAGTGCAACAGTGTCAGTGTTTTGGACCAGCAGACCCTCAACTGACTAGTGAAAATGTACTGCGTGCCCCTAACCTCGGATGGTGATGCAAAGAGACACAAGGTTTATACTGGTTCAGGCAATAGGTGCCCTACGTCCAGTCTGAGAGAGCGATCTTGTATTCCTTGCACCGAGGTGCTTATAGTAGGGGTTTACAAGCTGGGCGAGAGAGGGAGCTTGTCCCAGGTCTCTGCGTGGAGTGGCGTGAGTTGCTTGAGATGTTGATCTCTAGCAGTGAGGAAGCGTGTGTGTTACAGAGCAGTGTGCGTTGCTTGCATGTGTGTGTTCGTCTGTCTCTCTGTCTCCGATCCCCTAGAAGCGGCCCCGGTCACTCCCTTTTATAGTCGAAGGGAGGCACGGGGCGGTACATGGATTTGCTACGTGGTGTTTTGTGAGTAGAGGCGGCATGTCCGAGCCCTGTAACTTGTCACTGTGGCGGCATGGTCGGTGGAACGGCCTTGTCCACGGTGCACTGGAGCGACGTGCCGGTCACGCCCGATCCTGTGCGACGTGGGAGCTCCTGTGATGGCTTGACGTAGGGCATGGCGCATACTGTGGACGACGTGCCGGTCGCTGTATGTTGACAACGTAGAGAGCCGAGGCCCAGTTGGTGCAGAGGCTGAACCATTGTCGGGGGCTCAGCGGGCGTGAGTCTCGAGGCTACCAAGACCCCGAAGCGGATAGCCGAGGCTCGGATGGAGCATTTGGTCTTTGTTCGCTGATTCTGAGACTACAGAGACCCGGACTTGACTCTCCACACCATGCTGTCCTTGGAGCAAGTGGGGTTAGGCAGCACAGTGCAGCATGAATGTCAGTCGTGGACACAGTGCCAAGCACAGCGGCCGGTAACCCCTGCCCCATCCTGTCCCGGACGGCATGGCGTCGATGTGACTCACGTCTCATCGGCCACTCCGCTGTATCGAGCCGTCACTCGGTAGATGTCACGGGAGTGGTTGAACGTGCTAGTTGGACGTGACGTCCTGTCAGGGAAGTCGATCAAGGTGGAGGCGACGGGGTTGTTGCCGAGCCGGCCTTGAGCGAGGCGAAGAATCGGTACCTTGTTCGAGGCCTTACGGGCGGGGCCTCGGGTGAGGCGGAGAATCGGTACCTCGGGCGAGTCGAGGAATCGGTACCTCATCCGAGACCTTATGGGCGGGGCCTCGGGTGAGGCGGAGAATCGGTACCTCGGGCGAGTCGGGGAATCGGTACCTCGTCCGAGGCCTGACGGGCAGGGCCTCGGCGAGGCGGAGAATTGGTACCTCGGGTGAGTCGGGGAATCAGTACCTCGTCCGAGGCCTGACGGGTGGGGCCTCGGGCGAGGCAGAGAATTGGTTCCTCGTTCGAGGCCTCGTGGTTTGGGGCCTCGAGCGAGGCGGAGAGTCGGTTCCTCATCCGAGGCCTCGTGGTTTCGCTCTGGGCCGAGCCCACCTCGGGTGAGCTCGGATATTGTTCGAGGTGGGCCGAGCAGTCCAGTCGAGCCTCGGATAAGGTGGGGGTTTTGCCGGTGGTTGTTTCTTAGTTTTGATTTTTACAAGGTCTAAGCGATCTTTTTGGCTCTTGCTTAGGGGACCCCTTTTTATGGTACCCGACAGTAGCCCCCGAGCCTTGGGGAGAGTGTGAGCGCTCTTCCTGAGGTTTTGATGGGACTTGGCTTGCGGCAGCTCCTAGCGGGATGGTATTTCGTACTCGAGGCCTCGGTGGGTGTGCACGAGTGCACCCACCGGGTGTAGCCCCCGAGGCCCTGAAGGAGTGGATTTATTCCTCCAGGGGGCTTTTTCATGTTGAGCGAGGGGTTTTATCGCATTTGTCGAGCCCACGAGTGTGAGCTTGGGTCGCTGGGCCTCGGCTTGGTTGTAGGAAGAGCCCTCGAGCCTCTACTCGGTGCAAGAGGGCGATCAAGAGTTTCCCTGTTTTTTTTTTTTGCGCGGTCCTCGCGCATCCTTTTCGTTCGGAAGGAGGGGTGTTTATCGCGTTTGCCGAGCCGTCGAGTGCGAGCTCGGGTCATTGGGCCTCGGCTTGGTTGCAGGAAGAGCCCTCAAACCTTTGCTCGGTGCAAGAGGGCGATCAGGAGTTTCCCTATCTTTTTTGCGCGGTCCTCGCGTATCCTTTTCGTTCGGAAGGAGGGGTGTTTATCGCGTTTGCCGAGCCCTCGAGTGCGAGTTCAGGTCGCTGGGTCTCAGCTTGGTTGCAGGAAGAGCCCCCGAGCCTCTGCTTGGAGCAAGAGGACGATCAGGAGTTTTCCTATCTTTTTTGTGCGGCCCTCACGCATCCTTTTTATTCAGAAGGAGGGGTGGAGTATGCTAGGCTACCCTCGGTGGGCGCGAGTAGTGACACCTCCAGTGAGTTGTTACTGGGTAAGTCCGAGTGGAGGCCCGTGCCCCATTTGATAGGGGTCGGCTAGCGGTCCAGAGACGCACTCCAAAAGTACCAAAGGACTTCTCTAGTGGGTCCTAGGGCCGTTCGATTGGCCCCGGGGGCTCAGTGCCTCCCTACGGTGGGATTCCATTCAGAGACCTCCCTGTCAGTCTCGGACATGACTTAGGGCATCCCAAGCAATTGCTTGCTTGGGCCTCGGCCATGTACGGGCTCGCCCATAGTCATCCCTGACTCTGTTTGTCTTGGGGCGACTGTCGAGACCCTCGGGGGCCCAGCCTTCGAACCCCTAGACCATAACGGGCTCGGTGCCTAGTTCCTTAGTTTGAAAGGAATCGGGTTGGTTGCAGGAAGAGCCCCCGAGCCTCTGCTCAGAGCAAGAGGGTGATCAGGAGTTTCCCTATCTTTTTTGTGCAGCCCTCATGCATCCTTTTTGTTCGGAAGGAGGGGTGGAGTATGCTAGGCTACCCTCGGTGGGTGTGAGCAGTGATACCTCCGGTGAGCTGTTACCGGGTAAGTCCGAGTGGAGGCCCGTGCCCCATTCGATAGGGGTCGGCTAGCGGTCCAGAGATGCACTCCAAAAGTACTAGAGGGCTTCTCTAGTGGGTCCTAGGGCCGTTCGATTGGCCCTAGGGGCTCGGTGCCTCCCTACGGTGGGATCCCATTCAGAGACCTCCATGCCGATCTCGAACATGACTTAGGGCATCCCAAGCAATTGCTTGCTTGGGCCTCGGCCATGTACGGGCTCGCCCATAGTCATCCCTAACTCTGTTTGTCCTAGGGTGGCTATCGAGACCCTCGGGGGCCCAGCCTTCGAATCCTTAGACCGTAACGGGCTCGATGCCTAGTTCCTTCGTCTAAAAGGAATCGGGTGGGGGATATTCCCTTCCCATCGGCTGACGACGGTGGTTTGTGCCTTTTGAGGTGGTTCCTCGGGGAGACAGAACGGCGCCCTTGCTTTATTTGTTTTTCTTGCGTTCGACTCCTAACTCCCCGATGCGACACAGAGCTGGAGAAGAAGGCTTCCAGGGCGGCCGAGGCCTCTCAGGTTGAGGTCCAAAACTGGAAGGAGAAAGCCAAGGGTGAGTCTCATAGGCTCGCACCCTGTTTGGCTTGTTTTCTTTTGTGCTTAACCCCATCCCACTTGTCTTGGCGTAGGGTTGGAGAAGGAGGTCTCCCGGGCAGCTGAGGCCTCTGTTGAAGTGCAGGCGGTGCTCGAGGCCAAGATCCGGGAGCACAACACGCTGTAGAGCACTGCCTGTACCGCCTGCGAGGCCCTGGAGGTTGGGGGTCGAGTCGGGCAGCTCCCTCAGGAGCCGCTTGATCGCGTTGAGCGGCCGAGTCCACG
The DNA here is from genome assembly GCF_019320115.1 of Miscanthus floridulus. Classification (NCBI taxonomy): domain Eukaryota; kingdom Viridiplantae; phylum Streptophyta; class Magnoliopsida; order Poales; family Poaceae; genus Miscanthus; species Miscanthus floridulus. Next base: position 195,805,862 of record NC_089580.1, read on the forward strand.
AGCGGCTCCGGGGGGCGCTGCACACGGGCATCAAGCATGCCCTAGCCATCGTCTCCTCGCACTACGCCAGCATCGACCTCGAGGCCGTCAGCGACGGTTACATCATGGCCAAGGATGACGAGAAGGCTGAAGAGGAGGTCATGAAGCTGGTAGAGGCGGCTGAGGCCCCTAGCACGACGCTGGCCAGTTTGTTCGAAGAGGAGGTGGTTCCTCCTACGCCGACCGCCGACACTGGCGACCTGGAGTTTTGACCTGGGCCAAAGGGGCCATGTAAATAGATTAGGACTTTACATCATTGTATCATAACGCTTGTGGCCGTCGAGGCCTTTTTAAAGTACTTATGTGTATACGCGTTTTAATCGTTTTTATGGTATTTCTGAGCCTCTGCCCTCTGTCTCGTCTTTGAATATATCTCTTGCAAAAAACTTCCTCGGAGCCTAAGTTGCCCTTCAGGCAAAAGGTGGTGAGGGAGTTGCCATAGCCTAGAGGCATAGGCCATCTCATGGCTCGGCCGGCCTTTTGGCCCTGAGACAGACTTTTGGTCCTTAGGTTTTTTACAATCGATTTGTCAGAGCACGTGAGAGAGTTTGGCGTAGAATTTTTTTCAAAAAATGATTTCAAAAAATGACTAAAAAATGGTGTCTGGGACTTAGGGGGGTCCCCCCTTCTAGCCCCCGAGGGAGGCTTGGTTCTACAGAGGCAGAGTCGGGTCTCCCTTATAGCGTTATCGTAACGCCGATCCCCCATCGATGGGCTAGGGGGGTTTCTCGAAAAATTAGAACAACTAAAGAATGTTTTTTTAATGTATTTTGAGAAACAATGTATACAATGCTTGGAAATTTAAGGGTGAAGCGACGTAGCTATTCTATGTTCCAAGCGTTGGTGAGGATTTTGCCCTTCTCGTTGGCTAGCTTGTAGGTTCTAGGCTTTAGCACTTGGGCGACGATGTACGGCCCTTCCCATGGCGGGGTCAGCTTGTGACGGCCCTTATTGCTCTGCCTTAATCTCAGCACCAGGTCACCCACCTTCAGGTCTCAGCTTCGAATACGTCGGGCTTGATAGCGTCCTAGGGCTTGCTAGTACTTGGCCGAGTGTAGCAGCGCAACATCTCAGGCTTCCTCTAGTTGGTCGAGGGCGTCCTCGTGAGTAGTGCAGTTGCTCTGCTCGTTGTAGGCCTATAGCCTTAGGGAACCATACTCCAAGTCAGTGGGGAGGATGGCTTCGGCTCCATAGACTAGGAAGAACGGTGTGAACCCCGTGGCTCGGCTCGGAGTGTTCCTCAGGCTCCAGATGACCGACGGGAGTTCGACAAGCCATTTCTTGCTAAATTTCTTTAACCAGTTGTATATTCTTGGCTTGAGGCCCTATAGGATCATGCCGTTGGTACATTCTACTTGGCCATTTGTCCTAGGGTGTCCTACGGCCGACCAGGCCACACGGATGTGGTGGTCATCGCAGAACATCAAGAACTTGTGGCCGGTGAATTGTGTCCCATTGTCAGTGATGATGGTGTTTGGAACCCTGAACCTGTGGATGATATCAGTGAAGAATAGCACCGCTTGCTCGGATTTGATTCGAGTGATCGGACAAGCCTTGATCCACTTGGAGAACTTGTCGATCGCTACCAGCAAATGGGTATAGCCCCCGGGGGCCTTCTGCAGAGGCCCAACCATGTCCAGCCCCCACACGACGAATGGCCATGTAATGGGGATGGTTTAGAGGGCTTGGGCTAGGAGGTGTGTCTACCGCGTGTAGTACTGGCATCCCTCGCAGGAGCGTACCTGCTTGGTGGCATCAGCAATCGCCGTTGGCCAGTAGAACCCTTGGCGGAAGGCGTTTCCGACGAGCGTTCGAGGCGCTGCATGGTGCCCGTAGGCCCCCGCATGCAAGTCCCAAAGTAGGGCTTGGCCTGCCTCGGTGATGATGCATCGTTGTAGGACGCCAGATGGGCTTCGCCTGTACAACTTGTCGTTGCTGAGGACGTAAGTTTTGGCTCGTCGCGCAAGCCATCAGGCTTTAGTCCTATCTACAGAAAGCTCTCCTCGAATGAGGCAATCAAGGAATGGGACTCGCCAGTCCGTGCCTTGGTCGGCCTCGGGAGGCTCCGTGTTGATTTCCATGACCTCGGGCTCGGCCGCAGGGGTCTCGGTGATAGAGGGAGCCTCAAGCCCTATGGTGGGCTCGACGGGTGGGCCCTCTTCTGCCGTCGAGGCATAGTCAATGGAAGGCTTGTGGAGGTCTCTGGCGAAGATGTTCGAGGGGACTGGGGCCCATGCCGACGCCATCTTGGCCAGTTTGTCCGCGGCCTCGTTGAATTTTCACAGAATGTGGTTGAGTTCGAGGCCGTCGAACTTGTCTTCTAGGTGACGTACCAACTTGTAGTACACCTCCATTTTGGGGTCATAGCAGTTTGACTCCTTCATCACTTGATCAACGATGAGCTACGAATCGTCCCGTATGTCGAGACGCCGTACTCCAAGTTTGATGGCGATCTGCAAGCCGTTGATGAGGGCTTTGTACTCGGCTACATTGTTGGAGGCGGCGAAGTAGAGATGGATCATGTAGCGCATGTGCACTCCGAGGGGTGAGATGAAGAGCAGACCCGCACCTGCCCCGGTCTTCATTAGGGATCCGTCAAAGTACATGGTCTAGCATTCCACCTGAATTTGAGCAGGTGGCAGTTGGGTGTCGGTCCACTCGACCACAAAATTAGCTAAGACCTGGGATTTGATTGCTTTTCGAGGCGCAAAAGACAGGGCTTCCCCAATGAGTTCCACGGCTCACTTGGCTATTCTACCCGAGGCCTCCCGGTTCTAGATTATCTCTCCCAGAGAAAAAGACGACACCATGATCACCGGGTGGGACTCGAAGTAGTGACACAGCTTGCGTCGAGCCAAGACTATGGCGTAGATCAGCTTCTGGATGTGGGGGTAGCCTGTCTTAGTCTCAAAGAGCACCTCGCTGATGAAGTAAATAGGTCATTGGATGGGTAAAGCATGCCCCTCTTCCTGCCTCTCGACCACTATGGTCACGCTGACCACTTGGGTCGTTGCGGCGACATAGAGTAAGAGAGCCTCGCCCTTGGTCGATGGCACCAGGACAGGAGGATTGGAGAGCAGTGCTTTGAGCTTGGTGAGGGCTTCTTCGTCCTCGGGGGTCCAGGAAAAGCATTCGGATTTTCTCAAGAGGCGGTACAGAGGCAAGCCTTTTTCGCCAAGGCGCGAGATGAAGCGGCTTAGGGCTGTAAGGCATCTCATAACCCTCTGCACTCCCTTGAGGTCTTGTATTGGTCCCATGTTGGTCACAGCCGAGACCTTCTCTGGGTTGGCCTCGATGCCGTGCTCCGAGACTATGAATCCCAAGAGCATGCCTCGGGGGACCCTAAAGACACACTTCTCGGGGTTGAGCCTGATGCCCTTCTCTCTAAGGCATTTGAAGGCTATCTCCAAGTCGTTGACGAGATCACTGGCCTTTCTGGACTTGACCATGATGTCGTCCACGTAGGCCTCAACGGTTCACCCGATGTGCTCGCTAAAGACCTGGGTCATGCACCGCTGGTATGTGGCCCCTACGTTTCTAAGGTCGAATGGCATAGTCACATAGCAGTACATGCCGAATGGGGTGATGAAAGAAGTCACAAGCTGGTCGGATTCTTTCATCTTGATTTGATGGTAACCAGAATACGCATCAAGGAAAGATAGGGTTTCGCATCCCGCAGTGGAGTCAATGATTTGGTCGATTCGAGGTAATGGGAATGGGACTTTTGGACATGCCTTATTCAAACTGGTGTAGTCTACACACATCCTCCACTTCCCATTTTTCTTCTTAACTAATACAGGATTAGCTAACCACTCTGGATGGGACACTTCCTTGATGAATCCGGCCACCAAAAGCTTCTGCACCTCCTCGCCGATGGCCCTGCGCTTTTCCTCATCGAATCGGTGCAGGCGCTGCTTCACCGGTCTGGAGCCAGCTCAGATGTCCAAGGTGTGCTCGATGACCTCCCTTGGTATGCCCGGCACGTCCGAGGGACTCCACGCGAATACATCGGCATTCGCGCGGAGAAAGTCGATGAGCATGGCTTCCTATATGCTATCGAGGGTGGCGCTGATCCTCAGCGCCCGGTCGTTGGAGCAGGTGGGGTCGACCAGGACAAGCTTGACAGCCTCTGCAGGCTCAAAAGTCCTGGCACGACGCTTGGAGTCAGGTGCCTCACTACCAAGTTGGTCAAGGTTGACGATGAGGGTCTCGGCCTCCACGAGAGCCTTGGCGTACACGATGCATTCGATGTCGTAGTCGTATGCATGCTCGTACATGGACTCGACAGTGATGACACCGTTGGGGTCCAGCATCTTGAGCTTAAGGTAGGTGTAGTTGGGGATCGCCATAAACTTGGCGTAGCATGGGCGGCCCAGGATGGCGTGATAGGTCCCCTTGAACCCAACCACCTCGAAGGTGAGGATCTCCTTGTGGTAGTTGGAGGGAGTGCCGAAGCAGACGGGCAAGTCGATGCGCCCGAGGGGTCACGTGCGTTTCCCTGGTACGATGCCGTAGAAGGGCACGGCATCTCCTCAGAGCCATGACTCCATGACTGGTCGAGCCCCAGGAGTTCTAGGGTGTTGGCATAGAGGATGTTGAGACCGCTGCCTCCGTCCATCAGCACCTTGGTGAGCTGGGTGTTGCCGATGATCGGGTCGACGACGAGTGGGTACTGCCCGGGGTTTGGGACGTAATCGGGGTGGTCATCCTGGTCAAAGGTGATCACCTCCTGAGACTAGTCGAGGTACCGGGGAGTGGCTACCTTAACCGAGAAGACCTCCCGGCACTCCTTCTTTCGCTGACGCACCGTGAGGCACGCTAAAGGCCCTCCAAAGATCATGAAGGTGTTGTACACCTCGGGGAACCTGTCGTCCTTGTCATTGTCCCTATCGCCGGCGTCCCTCTTCTGGGCATCGTCGTTGGGGGGCCCGAGCTTAGCGTAGTAACGCCGGAGCATGGTGCACTCCTTGAGGGTGTGCTTCATTGGGCCCTGGTGGTAACGGCAGGGTTTCTTAAGCATGTCGTCGAAGAGCCCGAGGCCTCTGGTGGGGCCTCAGGGATTCTTGCGATTTGCGGCCACGACCAGATCGGCCTCAAGGGCCTCCCGCTTCCCTTGGCGACCCTTTTTCTTTTTCTTGGGGAGGTGGGAGGCCGAGGCCCCGGGGGCCTCGTCCCTCCGCTTCCCCTTGGCATCGTTGTCGGGGAAGATGGCCCCGACAGCCTCTTCGCCTGAGGCAAAGTTGGTGGCGATGTCGAGGAGTGCGGTCGCTGTGGTCGGTACGTTCTGGCCTAACTCTCGGACCAGGTCTCGGTAGGAGGTGCCAGAGAGGAATGCCTGGATAATTTCCGAGTCACCGATGCGGGGCAACTCGGTGCATTGCTTGGAGAACCGTCGGATGAAGTCTCAGAGAGACTCGTCCAGCATCTGGTGACAACTCTTGAGGTCCTAGGAGTTCCCAAGGCGCACGTATGTGGCCTGGAAATTCTCGACGAAGATCTTTACCAAGTCACGCTAGTTGTGGATCTGCAAGGGAGGGAGGTGTTCAAGCCAGGCTCGCGTTGAGTCTGATAGGAACAAGGGGAGGTTGTGGATGATGAGCAGGCCATCATCTGCGCCGCCTAGCTGACAAGCCAGGCGGTAATCGGCCAGCCACAGCTCGGGATTGGTCTCGCCGCTGTACTTCGAGAGGTTGGCCGATTGCTGAAACCGGGCCAGGAAGTGGGCACCGCGGATGGCCTTGCTAAAGACTCGAGGGCCAGGTGGCCTAGGAGAAGGACTGCAGTCCTCCCCACTATCGTAGCGACCACCCCAGTATGGGTGGTAGCCTCAGGCGGGCCCATCGTTGTCGTGGCACCATCACCTGCTGACCACATCATGGTCGCCTTGCGCCTCGCGTCGGTCGCTGAGGGGGCCTTGTTGGCTTTTGGTGCCCAACCAGGCTCTGGATGAACTGAGGCCTCTCTATCCTGCCGAGGTGGTAACGTGGGTAGTTCCGAGGCACCCCCGCGCCGTCGAGAGGCGGAACTTTCAGCCTATTGTACCGCGGCGGTCTCGAGGTCTCAGAGCTCACCGTGGGCCCGTCGTCCCTCCGAGGCAGAGGGCTCGGGCATTGTCCGAAGTAGCATCACCGCTGCCATGATGTTCTGGCTAGCATGATTGAAGATAGGGGGTTGCTCGTCCCCTTCGTCATTGTTGATGCGGTGGCTGACGTCGCGAGCCCTCCGCCGGGCTGCTCCGCCATCACCGCGACCCCGTTGCTCTTGCTCGAGAGTGTCTCGGAGCTGCTACAGAAGGAGTCGGTCTTGTTCGACCTTGGCCAGAAGCTCACAGAGCTGCTCTAGGTCTAGGCGCCGAAGTTCCTCGGGGGTGGGGTTCTCGTTCCGCGCCACCGGGGGCTCGACGTGTAGAGGTACGGCATCGCCTGCCTCCCCACGGGGCAGGAAGCGACTGCCTGCCCCTTCATCCTCATCGCTCACGCTTGGCATCCCGAGCTCGATGTTAAGCACTCACGAGTGGGATCGTAAGTGCCTTCGTCATCAGAGTCAGAGTAGCCGAAGCAGTAGTCGCTCGTGGCCATGAAGCGGCGCATGGCTTCAGGGTCGTGAAGCCTAGAAAAGTCCGCTCAAGCCCATGCCTCATCCTCCTCCGAGGAGTCAGTGTGGGTGTGGGTCGAGGTTGTGGCGATGAGGTCGAGGGCAAAACGTTGGTGGCGTCCTGGGGGCTCCACATGAGCAGAAGCGTAGGCGGTGGTGGCATTGCTCAACCCGAAGGGGTACGGGGATGGTGCCATCGTCGGGCTCTGCTCCACCAAAGTTGACTCCTCAGGAGGTGGCGGGGCAGAGCTTGATGATGGGGCGTCGCTGTGCGCCACCGGCGTCTTTCCCCTGCCCAGGCTTAAGCTGGACAGGTCCCCAACCAAGGACTCTATACCAACAGTCGGGTGTGGGATACTGGCGGAGCACGGTGTGTCGCCTAGAGCTCACACGGTGTCAGGGTGTCTTGCCCGCGTTGTGCCTGGCGAGCGTGATGAGAGCGGCGGCCCAAGCGCCGCCTGCGCCTGGGTTGCTGGTGCGTGATGTCGTCGTTGGTCGGTGGGGCTCGGGGTGTGAGGAGGACCATATCATACTCACATCCTAGAGACATGAACTCTAGGCTCCCGAACCAGATCACCGTGCCGAGACGTAGTGGTCGCACGGGGTCTGCCATCCGGAACTTGTTGGGATGACTGAGTTGACACGCATTAGCCCCCCTACCTGGCGCACCAACTGTCGGTGTTTTAGACCAACAGGCCCTCAACCGACTAGTGAAAATGTACTACGTGCCCCTAATCCCGGATGGTGATGCAAAGAGACACAAGGTTTATACTGATTCAGACAATAGGTGCCCTACGTCCAGTCTGAGAGAGCGATCTTGTATTCCTTGCACCGAGGTGCTTGTAGTAGGGGTTTACAAGCTAGGCGAGAGAGGGAGCTTGTCCTAGGTCTCTACGTGGAGTGGCGTGAGTTGCTTGAGATGTTGATCTTTCGCAGTGAGGAAGCGTGTGTGTTACAGAGCGTTGTGCGTTGCTTGCATGTGTGTGTTCGTCTGTCTCTCTGTCTCTGATCCCCTAGAAGCGGCCCCGGTCACTCCCTTTTATAGTCGAAGGGAGGCACGGGGGCGGTACATGGATTTGCTACGTGGCGTTTTGTGAGCAGAGGCGGCATGTCCGAGCCCTGTAGCTTGTCACTGTGGCGGCATGGTCGGTGGAGCAGCCTTGTCCTCGGTGCACTGGAGCGACGCGCCGGTCACGCCCTATCCTATGCGACGTGGGAGCTCCTGTGATGGCTTGACGTAGGGCATGGTGCATACTGTGGACGACGTGCCGGTCGCTATATGTTGACAACGTAGAGAGCCGAGGCCCAGTTGGTGCAGAGGCTGAACCATTGTCGGGGGCTCGGTGGGCGCGAGTCTCGAGGCTACCGAGACCCCGAAGCGGATAGCCGAGGCTCAGAGGGAGCAGTTGGTCTTTGTTCGCTGATTCCGAGACTACAGAGACCCGGACTTGACTCTCCACGCCGTGCTGTCCTTGGAGCAGGTGGGGTTAGGCAGCACAGTGCAGCACGGGTGTCAGTCGTGGGCATAGTGCCGAGCACAGCGGCCGGTAACCCCTACCCCGTCCTGTCCCAGACGGCATGGCGTCGATGTAACTCACGTCTCGTCGGCCACTCCGCTGTATTGAGCCATCGCTCGACGGATGTCACGGGAGTGGTTGAACGTGGTAGTTGGACGTGACGTCCTGTCAAGGAAGTCGGTCAAGGTGGAGGCGACGGGGTTGTTGCCGAGTCGGCCTCGAGCGAGACGGAGAATCGGTACCTCGTCCGAGGCCTTACGGGCGAGGCCTCGGGTGAGGCGAAGAATCGGTACCTTGGGCGAGTCGGGATCGGTACCTCGTCTGAGGCCTGACGGGCGGGGCCTCGGGCGGGGCGGAGAATCGGTACCTCGGGCGAGTCGGGGAATCGGTACCTCGTCCGATGCCTGACGGGCGGGGCCTCGGGCGAGGTGGAGAATCGGTTCCTCGTCCGAGGCCTCGTTGTTCGGGGCCTCGAGCGAGGCAGAGAGTCGGTTCCTCGTGGTTTCGCTCTGGGCCGAGCCCGCCTTGGGTGAGCCCGGATATGTTTGAGGTGGGCCGGGCGATCCAGCCGAGCCTCGGATAAGATGGGGATTTTGCCGGTGGTTGTTTCTTAATTTTGATTTTTATAAGATCTAAGCGATTTTTTTGGCTCTTACTTAGAGGACCCTTTTTTATGGTACCCAACAAACAGCTAAGTGACACCCCAATGGCAAGCCATTGTAATGGATTCTCTCATACAAAAAATAAATTTAATATCAAAAGTGGACACATGATCCACGTATTAGATATTAATAATTAAACAGGATATTGCACTTGATCTTAGCCAAATGGCCGAGAAAGGTATGAGTTACCAAGAGGGTTACCTCTTCCTTTTATATGCACCTCGTCTTCTCCACGAGTCTGCCCATGCGATGTGGTACTAATATTACTTCGCGTGTGATGTTATTCGCAATCAGAGGGACGTAATCACGTAATTACGTAAGCCAAACTGGGCCGCATAATCGTATTGATCTTTGTAAGCGGCCCATTAAGATAGGTCCCTCCCCAGCTAGAAAAAAAAGTACCGCACCATTACGACACTAGATGCTATCTTCCACTAAAAAAAAGATGCCATATCTGAGTGGCTGTTCGTTTTTTTTAAAAGAAAAGATGCCATGTGTCTGTTCTGCAGTGCCTCGACCCTCGAGGGATCACCTGAATGCTCTTGCAGGCTGCAAGTGCGGCTTAGACCTCCTCAATCATGAGAGCTCGTACAATTTCTTGGGCATCGGAACGCTGAAGGTCCAAAGCCCAGGTCTGGCGTCTCGCACACTCGGAGCGGGGTCCCCCCCTCCTCCGGCATATCGGCAGAGGGCGGAGTGACGGGGAATCCATTGTTTTTAATAAGTTTTTTTTTTAGCAGATCGAGTCTTTACGGTTATGGTCTCTCTTCATGCTAAGTTTTTTTTTTAGGATTTATCTCCTCCTCCCCACCTGCGGCGACGACGAGAGTGCAGTGTGGAATCGTTTTCTCCATGACGGCTTTGTTGAAGATGAGGGTGACAACTACGATGTCATCATTCTCATCAGTATGATATGGAGACTTTTATTTCTGGACGGCGACATTAAGACGGAGATGGTGTCGTCGCCAATAAATAATTTTCTCTAGTCTCTTCTCTGTTTTATCGTGGTTAGATCTGGCCACGATGAAGGACTATGAAAAATAAGTTTTAGATCGGTCTTCCTCATTCTTCGGCCGCAGAAGAAGAAAGGAAGACACCAGAAATAAGAAGTTTCTCAACTTCATCTACATGAATGTTAGCCGTCGTTCGTTGGGCATCTATTCTCAGGCCTTTTGCCTAGTGTTGGTCTATGCGGTCATCCATACTGCAAAGCGTTGTACAGATTTGGTTTTGAGATCTGGAGCTATTCACAGCGTGGGTACAATTCAGATGAAAATCAATTTTTGGATATTCGTGTAATCCAGAGTGATTATAACATGTCCATGTACCCAGCTATTTTTTAATATAATTCTTCTTTCGTCGAAAACAAAACTCCTCAATCATGTCGCTCTGTGTAGGAAGATCACCTTGCAGCTGCTTGGTGTGTGTGCTCCTTATTCCCAAGAGAATCTAGCAATAAGCATGCATGCAAACGGTAGGTGAATGAGCTGACGAAAGCTCCCATGTAGATCTTCGTTTATCTCCTCGCAGTTTGTCTTGGCGGTCTCATAATGCTGACCTGCTTTCGTTACGGAGCAACGAAGTAGTGGTACGTTTCATTGGTTCCTTTGCCTCGGCTACTCTGTATTTTGGCACCTCACTGTCACTGCATCTACCAACAGCCTAACTAATCACGTGCCCCAGGTTTTCTAAAAAAATAATATATATAAGGGTGACAAAAAAAAGGAAAAAACTATAAGCATGACAGGCGGGGCCAGATGAAATCAAGTGGGACCCACAGTTATAGCTGCTACTTAACGATGTCAAGAAGCATTCCACCCCTTCGATCCACACAACCGAGCAGAGACGACTTTGTACCCTCAACCAAATGGCAAGCTGGGATGGTTCCATGTGAAAAAAATCAACGATAAGACGATCACATTCCACCTTGTCCCGAAACCAACGCTAGTCGCCGGAGGTGATCCCGCGCGTGCCGTGCTCTGTCCATGCCAGAGGAGGCCAAGCTCCGACCTCGCTCGTCCGCGCCTGAGGATGCCAAGCTCCGACCTCGGCTTCGTGCACCGTCACCCTCACCTCGTCCGTCCGCAACCATGAGAGTAAACTACTGAACCAGTGAACCTCACCCGTGCTGAACCTCACTAGGGGAGGATAAAGCCTCTGCTTGCCGACTGATTGGCTTCGTCTTACTGCCACGCATTGCTCGGCCCACCACTGTGCCTGTCCGCCGCTAGGGGAGAAGGAAGAATAATGGAGACGAAGGTGAGGAAGAAAAATGGCGGGGAGAGCGACGTCATCGAAGTGGGACATGTTGGTTTGTGTCTTTTTTTTTTTGGGACGAGCTCGTCCCTGTTTCTTGCGAATATTTCGGAAATGTTCCTTAGATGGGACATTCGTGTTCTACCTAGCTCACAACCAAACACTTGGTAATAAAATGGGCTCGCCCGTTCGTTCCATATATACCCTCAACGCTACCTTAACTTTGAGAAACCAAGTCACATATGACTTCCCACCTCTCCCATGCCTTTCATTCAACATCCAATGGACGAGGAAGGAAACAACTTTCCCAGTGCATCTATAATAAGCCCCGCTATGATTGTTGGCCCAAATAAGTCCTAGTCCTGGTTCAGAAGTAGGACAAGAACAAGAGAACTAACATACTCTTAAAAAAAGAGCATGCGGATAAAGATAAAAATTTATATGAAATTATACAGCTCGAATAGATCTACAACTTCATACTTTATACTTTATGTATTTTCCATTAATTTTTTTTTGGTGTCTACAAAATTGATATAACTAATGTTTAGATATGTATTTGTAGATATAAACATCGTACCTATTGTTTTGGTATTATTATGGCTTTTAAATGAAAATATTGTCAACTAGTAGTTGTAGATCTCTTTAATATCTACAATTTTTTGTTTAAAATTTTATCTCTACACGAGGCTATATGAAAATTTGACGATTTTTTTTCTATATTATGCAACACTAGGGAGTAGACAATTCGTGGGAATTTATTCACACCATTACATAACACATCTTCAACATTTTTTATATAGTCTCATATAAAGATAAAATTTGTAAAGTACGTCCTCCGTTCCAAATTATAAGTCGCTTTCACTTTTTTGATATATCCATTTTATTATGTACTAAGACATATGTTATATCTAGATACATAGTAAAATGAATGTACCAAAAAAGTCAAAGCGACTTCTAATTTAGAACGGAGGGAGTATTTTTTATTTCTCGATGAGATCTCTAACCTTTTAGTTTACAATATTTTACTTACACATATGTTATATCTACATTACATAGCAAAATGAATGTATCAAAAAAAAAAATCAAAGCAACTTCTAATTTAGAACGGAGGGAGTATTTTTTTTATTTCTCGATGAGATCTCTAACCTTTCAGTTTACAATATTTTCATTTGAAATCATCTTGGTACCGAAATAATCGATATAATGTATAGTAGATCTATAAATGCAGATTTAAATACCTTACCAATTTTTTTTGGCACAAAACAATTTTTAATATAAAATTCATAAACTACAAACTTATTGATATATATACTCAAATCCATACAAATTTTATGTTTATTCAAGCTTAGACAATTATTATCTATATATATTCTTATAAAGCTTAACTCCACTAGAGGATTTTTCTCTTCATGGTAAAGCATGTTAGAGCAAGGCTAATAATACAGCCGGCTTGCTAGCTGTAAGGTTCATTGCAGTCTTTTCTCAGCCCACTCATATAGTAGTTAGCTCTTTACAGTTAATACATGGCACACTTGTATCTCTCACAGACTTTCTTAGTTCCTGTGCCCAAACCGGCCGTAAGCTTACAGTCCGCTTCTCCTCTCTCTCCTCCACCTCAGCATTTAAGTCGGCTTACAGCCTGCTATTATACTTGCTCTTAGGACTTGAAGATTCTTGGCAAACGTGCGAGCTAGGCGTTTCATTATTCACTAGCGCCGTGACTCTACTGCTTCTCTTTCCTTCTGCTTTATTCCTTCTGCTTTACTGCTTCTCTTTTCCTTCTTCTTGATACCTAATCCTCCTCGCTAGCGAGCCGAGCAGCCGCTGGAGACGCCTAAGGCTATCTTCAGCCACAACATCTCATTCATCTTTTAATAACGCTATAGGCAAAGAGTTTAATATTTATTGGACATCATCTCTAACAACAAAATTCAAAAGAGAATTCTTTCTGCAAATGAGTTTACAGGAGAGATGATATTTATATCTGGGTTATGTCTCTTAGACAACTAAAATAGGTCTTATATATCCGTTGGAGGCTAATTTTGGGTTTGTTGCCCATTTTGGTTTGGAAAAAGTCTACTTAACCCCCCTACCTTTCATACTTGGTCTACTTCACCCCCAACTATGAAACCGTCTGTTTTACACCCTGAACTTTCTGAAACCGTCTATTTTACCCAAAGGCGGTTTTTAGCGGCGGTTTGCTACAGTGTTTCCAATTTTCTTTTTTATTTATTTTTGGTGAATTTTTAAAAAATCATAGTAAATCATAAAAAAATCATAAAATGAAAAATCTAATTTTATTGGACTCTACATGAGTAGATCTACACAGTGAATATATAATACGGTATGCTTTAGTACATTTTTTTTTGTAGCCTTAGATTAATTGGAAAATCTAATTTACTGTAGCAAACCATCGCTGAAAACTGCCCAGGGGGTAAAATAGACGGTTTTAGAAAGTTCAGGGGGTAAAACAGACGGTTTTATAGTTGGGGTGAAGTAGACCAAATATGAAAGGTGGGGGTTAAATAGACTTTTTCGGTTTTGGGTCCCGATATGGATTCGGAGACAGTCTAAGGCCGTAACTTCACCAATCCGCGCCGGCGGCAACCCTCTGGCGACGGCTGGGCGGCTAGCGTGCCTTTTTCTTCTTCCTCCATAAACCCCAGCGTGCGCTCTGTCTCTTTCCCTCTCTATCTCCCTCTTGGCGACGACTGGGCCGCCGTCGCAGCAGCCCTACGCCAGGTGCCAGGTCTTGTTCGGGCCCTTCGTCGGCGACGACCGACGAGCACCACCAGGTACGCCCATCCCTTGGCCTCCCTTCCTGCTGTGCGAAACCGAGCACCCAACCCTAACTTACCATTTGTATTCGTCGGATCTGATCTAATTTAAAGTGTATATGCATGTATTAAGCCTACTGAATTCGATTGTTTCATCCGGGGGTAGATGTGTACACCCATGTCCTTTAGGCTCGGGTGATTCCACCCAGACGTGGGAAGGGTTGATCCACGCGGACCACCCAATACACGGCCAGCGGACCACTGTTATACACGGCCACACTGTTTTGATTCAACACCGAATACACCAGATTAGTTTTCTAAAGAAAGAATACACGGCCAGCGGACAGCTCGAACGAGACGACGACGAACAGCTCGGAGGAGCGCCCGAACGTGTGGTCGCGATTCCACACCTTGGGTGGAGATGTTTCTCTCACGCGTGGATTGACGTGGATGGCAGCGTGATCCATTCTAATACTCGCACATCCAAATGCGATTTTCGGCCGAGCGTGGGAGTTCACCCCGACGTGGGTTGTGATCCACGGGTACACTAGCTTCCAAATGAGGCCTTACTGGGTCCGCCCCTGGTTCCGCAGCTATGAAAGGTCGCTGTGTCAAATTGTGAAGATAATTTTGTGAATCATTTGAAGTTTGGACTGCTTGTATCATACTTGAATGCCTGGTTTCAGTTTATTTGTTGGCCTATTTGCGCCACCAGTGCTTTACCCATCTTACTACTCTTGTATTGGCATACCTTGAATCTAATGTAATCTATTTTAGCCTAAACTGTTCACATTGTGCTGGCTTATGTGTTGATTTCTGCTGATTCCAGGTTCCTTCTGTTTTTAAGGAAAAAAGGTTTAATGGAGGCAAAGTTGGCATTCTCCAAGGACAGCCCACCAATTTCGATAATTTGTGCAGCAAAGTTTGTGGGTCTACCCCTAACCATCGACCCTAGCCTTGCTGCTGGCTCGGCACCCACCCTACGGTTTGCTTCTGGGTAAGTTCTTGCTCCTCTTCTCAGGTACATGTTCTTTTTCTCTTTATTAAAATGTCTCTTTGGTCAATTGCTGCAAACAGCATACCACTTGTATCATAGTTAGCTTTGGGACAGTTCATATGGGTGGGGATGCTGCCAATGGCAACCTCGGGTTGTTGCATGGAACTAGAGATGGCTGATGCACCGTTAGCTGTACACAATTTGTTGCTGCAGCAGCTATTGTGTTTTAACACAGTTAACTATTATCCTCAGGACAGGAGTACATCTAATATGATTTCTACTCTGCTATTCTTTACCCGTTTCTTGCGAGTCTGCAACTTTGTAATGGCAATCCCTGATCCTGTATGTGTGAATATGTATTTTTTCCAAATAATCGAATGCTATCTGTTTTTATCTAGTTTCATTTCATGTGTTTATATTTGGTTTGACTCACCATCTGGGAGTTTATATAATTTCTTATACAACTTTGTTGTGTTTGGGTACAGAGAATCACTCCATGGTGTCAACCCAATCCTCCTCTACATTGCCAGCAGTGCATCAATTTCCTGCTTCTCTGGGAAGAATGATATTGAGTTTGGGCATGTATGTTGCCGTCTACTGCTTTTCGATAAGTTACTTATTGTCCTGACTACTTCTAATTTTCTATATTCTAAATTCTAAATGGCTGCTGTTAATAAACTCAGGTTGTTGAATGGCTTGAATATGCCCCCACCTTCCTTTCAGGCTCTGAATTTGAAAATGCCTGCTCATTTGTTGATGGATTCTTGGCCTCCCGGACCTTTCTGGTTGGTCATGGCCTCACAATTGCAGACGTTGTAGTTTGGTCAAATCTTGCTGGTAAGCTGTGGGTTTGTTCACCATTCTTCTTTCAGTCTGGCTCTAGGCATTGTAATGTTTAGCTTGCTGTGTCATTTCCTTCAGGAATTGGTCAACGGTGGGAGAGTCTAAGGAAATCAAAGAAATACCAAAATCTTGTCCGCTGGTTCAACAGCATAGATTCAGAATACAGAGACACACTGTACGAAGTTGTGGCTGCATATGTTGGGAAACGAGGAATTGGAAAATCTCCTGCACCAAGCCTTAAGGAAAAGGTACATGATTCAAAGGACCCATCAGCTCCAGAAGTTGATCTCCCTGGTGCAAAAGTTGGGAAAGTCTGCGTTCGTTTTGCCCCAGAGCCTAGCGGTTACCTCCATATTGGGCATGCAAAGGCTGGGCTATTGAACAAATACTTTGCTGAAAGATATCAAGGGCGCCTAATAGTTCGATTTGATGACACAAACCCTTCAAAAGAAAGCAATGAGTTTGTTGAGAACGTTTTGAAAGATATTGAGACGTTGGGGATCAAATATGATGTTGTCACATACACATCTGATTATTTCCCAAAGCTAATGGAAATGGCTGAAAGTTTGATAAAGCAGGGTAAAGCATATGTTGATGACACACCAAAGGATCAAATGAGGAAAGAGAGGATGGATGGTATTGAGTCAAGGTGCAGAAATAATACCGTGGAGGTAAATCTGTCGTTATGGAAAGAGATGGTTAATGGAACTGAAAGGGGCATGCAGTGCTGTGTACGGGGTAAACTTGACATGCAGGATCCTAACAAGTCACTCAGGGATCCCGTTTACTACCGCTGTAATATTGATCCTCACCATCGTGTTGGTTCAAAGTACAAGGTCTATCCAACTTATGACTTTGCTTGCCCATATGTTGATGCATTGGAGGGGGTGACGCATGCTCTTCGTTCCAGTGAATATCATGACAGGAATGCACAGTATTACCGAATTCTTCAAGACATGGGGTTGAGGAGAGTAGAAATTTATGAATTCAGCCGATTGAATATGGTTTACACTCTTCTAAGCAAGCGGAAGCTTCTTTGGTTTGTACAAAACAACAAGGTTGAAGATTGGACTGACCCACGTTTTCCCACTGTCCAAGGCATAGTACGTCGTGGCTTGAAGATTGAGGCATTGATACAATTTATACTCCAACAGGTACACCTCTGTGCTAATGTCTTCATGCTTTATCTTCATGTTTCCTGAATGTTTAGTACCGATTTTGTATCCATGTTTGATCTTTTGAAACTATATCTATTTTGTTTGTTGAAGGGTGCTTCAAAAAATCTGAATCTCATGGAGTGGGATAAACTCTGGACAATCAACAAGAAGATAATCGATCCAGTGTGCGCAAGACATACTGCTGTGCTAAAAGACCAGCATGTCATCTTTACTCTTACAAATGGTCCAGAGAAGCCATTTGTTCGAATTTTACCAAGGCATAAGAAATTTGAGGGTGCTGGAAAGAAGGCTACAACCTTCGCCAACAGGATTTGGTTAGATTATGCTGATGCAGCAGCCATTAGCAAGGGTGAGGAAGTAACCCTTATGGATTGGGGGAATGCTATCGTTAAAGAGATCAAGGTGGAGAGTGGAGTAATTACTGAACTAGTTGGAGAACTACATCTTGAGGGCTCTGTGAAGACAACAAAATTGAAGATCACATGGCTAGCAGATATAGAGGAGCTAGTCCCCCTCTCATTGGTTGAATTTGATTATCTCATCAGCAAGAAAAAGGTATTTATCTGCTCTCTTCAGCCATTGTTTATGTATTGTACTAGCCTGTGACGCTCAAAAATATAATTTTGTGCATGATTGTCCATGTTTCCATGTTTCTTGATGATGTTTGATCATAAAATTAGATATGACATATTAACATGTTATAATGTGATTTGTGCGTTGTCTTGTATATAGAAGACTATGCTGCACTGAATCAATTTGCATGCTGATTTCCACGGCATTTTATCTTCTAGATATGCAGCAAAACTGCTGTTTCATTCACAAGTTTTCCCCTTAATTTCTATTAATCTTGTGTAGTGATGCTGCAAGAGAATCTATGTTGAATCCTTTTTTTTTTATTTTGTTGAAAAGTATGTTGAATCTTTAGAATGGACATTGTCGGAGTGAGTGCAATGTCTGCCTCCAGATTAAAGACTTGCGAAAATTCCGTGTTAAGTTTTAATTAGAAAGACTCCTTGTTCTTTGACAAATTAATGTTGAATTATTCTGCTGGTGGCCTCTGGCAGCTAGAGGAGGAAGATGACTTCCTCGAGAATCTCAACCCTTGCACCCGACGAGAGAACCCGGCCCTTGGAGATGCAAACATGAGGAACCTCAAGCGTGGAGAGATCATACAGCTCGAGAGGAAAGGCTACTATAGGTGCGATGCCCCTTTTATCAGATCATCTAAACCGGTGGTTCTGTTTGCGATCCCAGATGGCCGGCAGCAGACCTCGCTTAACTAGGCATGGTGACCACTTTTGGCACATGGAATTCCTCAGATACAAGAGTCGGCAATCAGTATTGTTGCATTGTACACTTAATATTGTACTGTGATTAGGCCAGGCCTATCTATCCTGCCAACCAAGCAGCGCAGCCATTTTGATTTTGGTCGATGATACTTTTACCTGAGCTTGAAGATTCTTATACTTTTTCTAGCAGTGCCTTTGTTATTTTGCTGTTAGATTATTTTTATTGCGCCGGCTCTTTTTTCTTTTGCTCAGGTATTGACTACCTTAATCTATCGTGGACGAGTATGATATGTTGTTGTGATGAGTAATTGCATGCGGTGACCGACCAAGTTGGCCCTGCTGTATTTGCTCGAGGGATTCATGTTCAAGATGTTACTCGTGAAAACATTGCCTCGCCTGTGGCTGCTTAGCTCGGCCCCTACACATGCCAAATAATTTGAAGATGAGTTTTTCTGGTCTGAAATCTCTGGTGTTTCTCAATTGCCAGCGCCGATCGCCGGTCACTATGATCTACTTGTAGCGGCAAATTAGCTATGAAGCAGTGAGTTAGCCTTGAATGCAAAGTCACCATCCAAGCGTCATTGACTTATATACCGTATATGAGAACTAATCTTTGACCTAACTGATTTATACACTTTGAGGTTGCAGCTAGGCCAAGTGAGTCGTGCAACGAGGGCACAACAGAACGCCAAGAACATATAGATTACAACACGTAATAAAATTGCACAATGGTTCTAATCATCAACAGGTAATAAAACTGCACAATAGTTCCAACCGTCAAGGATTTGTACACTGCATAGAGCTAATATTGTTCAAACAAAATTACATTTCCCAACAGAGAACACCATCATACAAAACCACCACCTCGCCGGTCGCCGCCGCCCGGTCCGCCCACCACAGTCCCAGCCCGCCGCCTCACAGCAGCCCATACTCGCTGCAGCTAAACCCCTGGCCTCGGGGCCTCAGCCTATATGGCTGTTCTTCACGCGGTACTCGTCAAGGCCACCTCGCCAGCGACCTCACCAAAACAGGCCAAGAGACGAGCAGAATCTTGTAGACTGGGTGAAGCCCTACTCTTCCAACTCTTAGAAGCTTGAGACTGTAACCGATACAAGGCTTCAAGGGAGCTATAGCATAAAATAAGCAGCCCAGCTCGCTTCAGTGGCAAATAAATGCCTGGTACGTGCACCAAGCCAGGTACTGTCCCAAGATGAGCGAGGTACTGGAGATAGTGCAGAAGATCGTTGAGAGCAGCAAAATTGGAACATCAGAGCATCCCCTGATCAGCAATTCAAAGGAATTAGTGAGTGATGAAAAGGAAAGGAAAGGCCTTGATTTTAACAGAAGTGCAGATATTAAAGGTGGGGAAGGGAGAGGCGGATGCCTAAGCTTGTGAGAACACAATGATTCACATCATCAACAGATGAGGTGTTTCTTGCATGGCTTGACTTGCGTGGTAAGTAGCAAAAACAGCAAATGACTGAAAGGTACACCTGTGAGTTTGCATATAGCATACAAGTCAGAGCATATGACAATTGTAAACAAACGGTTTGGTGCAGCCCATGGCGGCCACCACTTAATGGATAGGTCCACATTTTCTGGGTTCACACGTAGGCTGATAGGCAATCTTCTCCACTCACTTGAGGTTCTACGTTTTTTATCAGAGCTTAATCAAAGCTCAGCTAGTGCTTTCTCCTTGTAGAAGGCTCACTGTACAGTTTAGCTTGGTTTTGTGGAGTGAATTTTGAGTGTATGAAGTGCCAAATAAGAGTATTCTTGTAGTGCCTATAGCTTGTTGCTTCATATATTCACAGGTGTTGCACTTTGCGCAACCTCCCTGCACAATTCTGTTTCCCTATACTTTGTACAGCTGATACCCATAAAAAGAGCAGAATGACTTGTGCACTTCCATATAAATTGCTGGAACATGCTCCTGGGCTCCTGGCAGATTGCAAAATTGCTCCATGCACAGCTTTAGCAGATGGTTGTAACTTATGAAACACTCGATATAGTTTTCACCTTATTGCAAAATCTGTCATATAGGCAGTAGCTACAGGTGAAGCAATTTCTGAAGAAAGTTTATCCAGATGTCAATACTATCTGTCTGCTATTCAAGCAATATAAATGCCATCTGCGTCCCATATTTCCACGTCCCTGCTATCAGCAGAGAATTTGCAGCAAATGCTGCTTCTAATGCTCAAATATATATCTCCTGGTGGATCTGCTCACAACTGTGGGTTGACCTCTCGATTTAGATTCCAATTAGATTAGCCTAACTGATGCTTTGCATAGTGCTTCAGTGACCAGGACTAAGAGTGGCAAATACTATGTCCAGATTCACTCCGAGAAAATGATCATACAGCTTCATGGAAATTCTTTGTTGAGTGATCCACAGGTGCAACCATCATTCTAGCAGTGTGCACAGAGGTAATCTGGAATAGTAGCATCATCCTTCATTTTCATCTCCATTGCTATTAGATTCAGCAAGTCATAGATCTCCGCTGAGCCAGGATGAGTCTTGTCCTGGGCAGTGAACCTGGAGAGCCCTCCACCAACATCAATCTCACTAAATCCAGGGACCTTTTTTACACCCCTGTCCTCCATTACCTTTCTAGCTTTCTTCGCCTCTTGCCACCGTCTGGCAATAGCATAGATATTGGACAGGCCAATGTACCTGCCATCATTGTCTGGCTGCAACTGGACAAGCTGCCTTCCGACTACCTCCCCCAGCTCCACCCATCCATGCAAATGACAGGCATTCAAGAGAGCACCAAACACAGAAACACTGGGCTTCATCGGCATACTTTTAACAACACCCTACACTTCCTCCAAGTGCCCAGCACGGCCAAGCACATCTACCAGGCAAGCGTAATGCTCGACATGTGGTCTGAGCCCTTGCGCTTCAAGCGAGCGGAAGAATTCCCAAGCCTCATCCACTAGACCGCCATGGACACAAGCACTCAACAGACAAAGGTACGTGATCTCATCCGGTGCAACCCCAGCACGCCGCATCTTCTAGAATATCTCCACTGATTCGGTGGCCATGCCATGCACCGCAAGGCCACCAATCACAGCATTCCATATCAGAACATCAGTGCTCTCCACCGGCACAGCCCAGAACACCTCCAGCGCCTCACGGATGGCCCCGAACTTGGCATAAATGTCAACGAGTGAGGTCGCAAGCTTGAGGTTCAATGGGACGCCTCCCACGCTCAAGGTCCCCAAGGTTCGCACAGGCTCCAAGCACGCTCACCATCGTGACGTCATTCGCCCTTGCCCCACCCCCACCATCCTCCACTGACCTGGTGGCAGTGTTCTCCATCATCTCAAACAGCGCGAGCGCCTCACGGCGCTCTCCACACTTTACGCACCCGTCGATCATGGCACTCCAGGACACCACGTCCCGCTGGGGCGTCCGAGCGAACACCTGCCGCGCGACGGGAAGGTCCCGGCACTTGGCGTACCCATCGAGGAGAGCGTTCCAGGAGACGAGGTTGAGGCGCGGGATTTCGTCGAACACCCGGTGGGCGTGGTCCGGCGTGGCGCAGGCCGCGTACATGTGGACGAGGGAGTTGGCGACGTGGAGGTCGGCGGGGAGGAGCCCAAGCCGGAGCGGGTGCGCGTGGAGCGCAGCCGCGAGGGAGGCGGAGGACAGTCGCGCGGCGGCGCGGGCAAGGAATGGGAAAGTGAAGTGGGACGGGCGGAGGGAGGAGCGGAGGAGGAGGATGAAGAGGGAGAAGGAGAGGGAGGGGGACGGCGAGGATGAGGCGGACCGGATGAGGGGCTCGAGGAGCTGGGTGGTGAGCGTGCGGCCGCGGAGGTCGCGGAGAAGGTGCGGCAGCAGCGGCGGGTAGGGAGGCGGAGGCATGAGCATCAGTGACGTCAGCGTCAGGGGATGGGCGGCAAGAACTAGTAGAGGATCAACACGCCTTCAAATCCAAACGGAGAGCACCAGCCTTGCCGGGTTGCCGCCGCTCCAAAACAGCTCATCCCCAGAAACCGCCGCCTCGCCGTCGCCGGTCATCGCCGCCCATAGCATCCCGCCTAGGACGCCCATGCTCGCCGGGTCCGCGTCCCTCAGGGCCTCGGCCTCCGCGGTGGCCGAAGCGGGCGGCGACCCGGCCGTTCTCCACGCGGTCCTCGTCAAGACCGCCTGGTCCTCCCGCGCCGCCTACAACCTCCTTCTCTCCCGCTATCCTCCGTCGCTCTCGCTGCCCCTGCTCTCCCGCCTCCCGTTCCGCCCCACCGCCGCCTCGCTCACCTCCTCGCTCTCCTCCCTCTCCGCGTCCTCCCCGGCCTCCGCGCTCCCGCTCCTACGCCGCGTCCTCGGCATGTCCTCGGCCCTCCTCGCCGACGGCCCGCTCTCCTCACTCCTCCGCTCCATGCCGCCGTCCCTCGCACCGCTCGTGCACGCCCTCGCCTTCAAGCTCGCCCTCTCCTCGTCTCCCTATTCCGCCTCGTGCCTTATTACCCTATACTCCCGAGCCCGCTCCCCCGCGTCCGCCCGCCACCTGTTCGATGAAATCCCCGTTGCAAATCGTGACCCCGTCTGCTACTCTTCCACGATTGTTGGGCTCGCACAGAACGGGCGGTACGAAGAATCTCTCTCTGTGTTCGCTGGTATGCGCGCAAATGCTGTTGATTCTACCATGTATGCACTGTCCGGTGCTCTCCGTGCCACTGCAGGGCTTGCTGTGCTGGAGCAGACCTGTGGGATTCATGCGCATGCGGTGGTGGTTGGGCTTGATGGAAATGTGGCTGTTGGGACCGCCCTGGTGGATGCTTATGGTAAGGCTGGAGTTGTGGATGATGCAGTGAAGGTTTTTGAGGGGTTGGGCGGTGACCGGAACCTGATCACATGGAATGCGGTGCTGTCTGCTCACGCTCAGCAGGGAGATGTGCAAGCGGTCATTGGGCTGTTTAACCAGATGATGGAGCTGGGTTTTGCTCCTGATGGGCTAACATTCCTTGCTGTTCTCACGGCATGTAGTAATGCCGGAGCAGCCACTGAAGCTGAGTTTTGGTTGGAAGCAATGCAGTCGAAGTACAGTGTGAAGCCTGGACTTGAGCATTATACTTGCGTGGTGGGTGCAATGGCACGGGTGGGACGTCTAGAGGATGCAGAGAGTGTTGCTTGTACAATGCCATGCAAACCAGATGCAGCAGTGTGGCGGACGCTTCTAATGGGCTGTGTGGTTCACCGCAAGGTTGACATGGCAGAATCCATGGGGCAGAGGCTTCTGGAGATTAATCCCAAGGATGACTCAACTTATGTCATGCTTGCCAACGTCTACTCAGCAGCTGGGAAAAAGAATGAGGAGGCCAAGGCATGGACTGCAATGAGGGATCGTGGAGTCAGGAAGGAAGGTGGCCGGAGTTGGATTGAGGTCAGAGGGATGGTACATGTGTTTGTTGCAAACGAAAGAAGGCATGAACAGCTGCTAGAGATATATGACAAGCTGAATGAATTGATTCAAGAGGTAGAGATGTTAGGGTACAAGGAGGCAGATGAGGGTTTTTGGCATCATAGTGAAAGATTGGCCCTTGCATATGGGTTGATCAGTGGTGCTGCACCATCAGGAAAGGTGTTGAGAATAGTTAAGAACTTGAGAATATGTGCCCATTGTCATGAATTCTTCAAGTATGCTAGCATGGTGATCGACAGAGTAATTGTAGTACGGGATGTCAATAGGTACCACACAATTAAGAAAGGTGATTGCAGTTGCAGAGACTACTGGTGAAACACTTATCCTCAGGATAAACTATGATGCAAGAACCATTTGTTTGATCTTCGGATAAACCACGAGATAACTGACTCCAGAAAAAACTCACTGCAGGATCCATTGGAAACTTACTTGAAGTTGTTGCCATATGGCTAACTTCCCTACATGTTTGAAATCTTGAAGGGAGCTGTGGTCTTATGGTGTTGCAGACACCATAACATCTTGTTCGGATAGACACCAAAGCATCTTGTGACTCATGAAGCATAAATTAAGATGGCAAGTGATGCCCTTTAGGTGCAATTACTCTGGGGAACCGTTTGTGCCTGCTGATTAACAGTTTGGGTTCTCAGAGATGCCCCAGTTCAATAGTGCTTAATAGTTGCTTCTTGTTCTTGTCTTGGGGCTGCTATGCTCATCTTGTTCCGGTAACATAAACTGCTGAGAGGAAGTACCATTCCTCAGTTGCTCCGTGGTCTGTAGCATCCCATTTGGTGCCAGTTAAAAGCAATTAACTCCAGAGCAGAAGACTTTCAGCTTTGTGGGAACAAGTGTAGTACAACAAATACACTATTGAAACGTGTGAGAGTTAGATCGATTCTTCTCTCCCTTTATTTATGATTGTTTGGCTTTTCCTAGGTTTTTTCTTTTCCTTTTTTATTTTATACTTTAGTCTATTCTCGTATTATTTTCCTCTCTATTTGCATTCTTTCAATGAATAATTATCTTCAATTCTTTTTATTTTGACTTGATTTAAATTAAGTGGATACAGCTAGACGCCTAGACTATTATTTCAATCTACTAATTTATTACATATAGATTCAAGATAATATAGCAAGAAGAATGTAAAGTGTGGTAGAATAAAGTATATGTAATTCTTTCTACCACACTTTATGATTCTAACCACATGTAAGACTTGGATTTTTTTTTCATGGACACGATGCGACATATATCTTAAAAGGAAGCAACCATCAGGTTGAGAATTTTTTGAGGATTTACTCGTAATTGGCTGATTTCTTTATGTCTCTACAACTCTGTATTTCGCAGGTATTAACGACCATCGCCAGGATTCGGATTGGTCCATGCCATGACCCACGAGGCCATGAGTCGGTGTCCCAACGCCACTAGGTACGCGGCGCGATAGGGAGGACCGAGAGATGGAAGAAGGCAGGGGTCCGAGGGAGGTGGCTAGCTTCAGAGAGCAGCGATTAACGGTGGCGGCAGCACTGCATTGCATTGTGGAGATGGAGAAGAAAGAATCAACGTCTGTGTTTTTCAGTCTTTTTTTTGTCTTGTATCGCGCTGCTAGACAGCCACTTGTGAGCTTTCTATAAAAGCTGGATATTACCTCCGTCAAAAGAAGAAGAAGAAGAAGTAGAAGAAGAAGAAAAAAGAATCAACCAAGGGGAAAGAGAGACGGCGGTCGCGTGTGCACAGGGGCAATGGGTTAGGCTTAGGCTTATACGTGGGCTGGATGGATCAGCAAAGGCCTAAGCCCAAAGGCCAGGCTTGGAAGCCCATCGCATCATTTGCCTCTTGTTAGTGATGGATGGGACTGACGTAACAAGGAAGCCACTTATCAACTCTGCTGCTGCATCTTCAGCTGGTCCATTAAGCTGTCGACGCAACGAGAAGTGAAGAACAAAGATTACATGGCAAAATTATTTCTCAACATTGATCGTGCCGTGACATGCCATGCTAGAGTTGGGCCGCCTGTTTGGCCAACTATGAACTATAGTCTATTCCATCCTATTCTTTCTCCGTCCCTGTTCGGCTTACCTTAAAACCGGTTTGTTCGTTTTTTTTTTTTCAGCTGGAAGAGTATTTTTCTCTCATAGCAATTCAGTCAGAACAATGTTTTTTCAGTCAGTTTCAGCCAAGTTTCAACAAGCCAAACGGGGCCTTTATTGCTAAGATAAGACTCATCCATCCGTCATGCGGCATGTTCGTTGGTTGGTTTCTGAGTTGGTTTAGGCTAGCTGGTGCTGGTTTATTGTAAGAGGAAAATACTGTTGACTGGCTGGTTTGGACTGGCTGAAACCAAAAAGCGAACAGGCTGATGGACTCAATAGTGGTCGTACTCCGGCAAACGACCTCACATGTGAGCTCCCATGCTCTCGCTCTTCCTCCCTTAATCCCTCGGTTCCCCCTCTTAGGGCTACTTTGGAAGCAGGTGGAGCCTATCCCAGGGAAGGAAAGCATTCGGGAGGATTTTGATGGCAATTCGTTTCCCTGGGCAGCCTTCCCTAGCAGGGTGTCAATTCTCTGTCGCTGTTTGGCAACAAGGGCAGAAATCCCAGGTAGTAAAAATGGTCTCCAAAATTAGAAAGAAGGGAAAAATCAAGACGCATCCTCTTCCTCCTGAACACGTTGTCCGCCTGTCTGGTAGACGCGCAGCGCTGGAGACTCGCCCAGACAGCCGGGGCCATCGACGCCCTGCCGTGCAGCGCGCCGAGGATCTGGAGCACGTCGAGGACGCGGTCCCGGAGGTCACCGAGGCGCACCTCCACCGTGGGCTCGCGCGTGGGCGAGCCCCTCCACGTTCTCCCTCCACTCGGCCTCCACGCCATCGTAGGCCTTCCAGAGCTGGCTCCGTTCGTATCCCACAGGTCTGCACCTCTCCACAACGTCCTCCGCGACGAAACCCCGGAACAAAGACAATAGCTTAGAAAAGAAACTGAAACCAATTCCCAGCACTGATGCGAGGAGGGGGTACAGGAATCGAGACCTTGTTGGTGGAATTGACAACGGCGTCGACCTCGAGGTTCCAGGGCTGGCCACGCCAGAGGTATATCCTGGAGTTGATCTCCTGGTCGACGGGAAAGCGCGAGGCGCCCCCGGCGCGGCCACCCGCACTAGCGCCGTCGTCGCCCGTGAGCGGGTCGGAGAAGGAGATGAAGCCGGACGCTGAGGTCGCGTCGGATCCGGAGCCCTCCGCGGACGCCTCGTCGGGCGTGGAGGCGAGGAAGATGCGATGGTCGGGGTCGCTTCAGTGCGGCACCTGGTCCAGCGTGACGGCCGGCTCGACGCCGCCCAGGCCCGGCACCATGGTGGCGCCCGCGGCCTCCGCCGCCGGCGAGCGCGGCTGCATGGAGATGGAGGCCGGCGGGACGCGATTAGTAGCGGATAGGCCGGCGGCGGCGGGGAGGAGAGATCAGGCAGGTCGTTAAGCGAGGCCAGCGGGGAGCACGGGGCAGCGCGGTGGGCAAGCTGCACATCGCGCGGCTGGCTAGCGGCACGCCTGTCGGAGACTTGGAGTTGAAGGAGGCGTCGCGACTCGTGGCAGGGAAGCGCGCCCGGCCTCTTGCGGCGTGGATTGCTCCCCCGTGAAAAACGCGAGGAAGGGGGACGTATTCCACGTCTCTGCGATCTTCCAAATGCAGCAGGGGATTTCACGGGGAGAGATCCGCCCACGGGTTTCTCGTCTTGGAAAATCGCAGGGAACCCGGCGGGGAATGCTGCTGCCAAAGTAGCCCTTAATGCGAGCTAGGCTGCCTTTCTAGCCAAATCTGAGCTCCTACCCTCGGATGTGGAAGCACCAGATCCTCCATGTTACTCCACATGCACGACCGTGTTCTCCTACACCTGGATAATGAGCTTCTCCTAAGGTATGGCGTCCTCCACGCGCACGGTGCAGCGTGAGCAGGGGCAGCCAGCCGCCGCAAGTGTCTCTTCTCCATTGAGGCATTGACTTCCACCCCACCTCCGAGCTCCCATGATTTGTTTTGAATTTTGTTCGTGTTGGCTTCTCAATTTTGTTGAGTTTTTCTGGCGGTGGCCTTAATTTGGTCTCGATCTGGTCGGCGATGGCAGCTTCGATTCAGTACTCTTACCCTCGCTTGATCTATGCCTTTTCCTATTCCTGTTCTTGTTCTTGGTTGGGGTCTGCTTCATATTTCAAACGGGTGATATGCTGGACTCTGTGGTTGGGGATTCAAATCGAACGGGAGCTAGTCTCATCTACCAGCTAGCGTGCATAGGATGTAAAGGAAAAGAGGCGGCCAGATGGCGCGCGCATTTGTTCATTTCCTGCCCCAATCATCGTGAGAGGGTGAACCACATGTTACTCCCATTTCTTGCAACCTCTTTGCCTCATCGTCGTGCCATACTTTATCTTGACATGGCAACCATGCATGCATTTGCATGCAGAGAAAACCCAGCAGCAGTCTTGTTGTCATGTTGTGGCATACCGTACTCCACAGTACATGCATTGATGTGGTTGTGGTCTCTTTGTCTCCCATCATCGATCTCATTGGCTTGTGGGGCTGGTTGTTTTTGCCTGCTCAAAAAAACGTTGGTTCAGCCACCGACCTCTGAGCCGCTCTCGTCGTACACGTCCTCCTAGGACTAGCTAGCTAATGAAACATGGAATGACAATTCGCTCGTTGGTCATCGTACGTGCGTGAATATGCAGTTCCTTCCTGAGAATTGAAATAGATTTGGAAGAGGACTAGAGGGGCAAGGAGGAGGAGTAGGCATGGGAGTCGTGCCTTGGGCGGACAAAAAGTTGAGCGGACGACACAGACACTTCTCTTGACAAGTACTCATACTTTGACAGTCTACATACTTCATGACAAGTGGCTTTACGAGCAGCCGAACAGAGCGTATATTATAACCCTAAATATTCTTTTCTATACAAAAAATACATAAGTTTTTTTTTTCTTGACAAATCTACATAGCAAATGCATGGTTAGTGCATCGAGCTGGTAAAAGCAACAAGAGCAAACTCTATCCTATATGATGGGATTTCAATACAGTACACAGGAAGATACATGATTGATTAGAAGAGTTATCTCTTGCATTATATCATATATGATGTAATTTCAACAGTACACAATACATATCAAATTTGAAGTAGGCTTTATGCGTATATACGCATTTACATACAAAAGCAACATAACAAGCAGATAACATGATACAGAAGTGTGTGGTAGTTTTTGTCAGTGACAATAGACACACGTACTTTTTCCACCAAGAATTGTCACCTTGACTTTTATTTCCCCCCATTAA
This sequence comes from Miscanthus floridulus, assembly GCF_019320115.1. Classification (NCBI taxonomy): domain Eukaryota; kingdom Viridiplantae; phylum Streptophyta; class Magnoliopsida; order Poales; family Poaceae; genus Miscanthus; species Miscanthus floridulus. The sequence continues at coordinate 195,834,744 of NC_089580.1, forward strand.
AGTAGGTATTCAACTTTTCCACCAACCATCGCCTGCAAGCTTTATAGAAGGAAAATCAGCATCAAATGCATATGCAACACAAGCAAACAATAAAATTGCAAACTCAAATTCTTTACAGAAATGTCAAAGAAAATACAAATTGCTATCTTCTTTCAATTTTGGGTACAAGATATATCTAAGCAAACCATGTAATGATTGTCGTAGAAAATGACTCTGCCTCATCATATGTTCAAACTGCCTATATGCTTTTGTCTGCTGAACAAACGGATGCAAGATATATAAGCAAACTACGTACTGATCAAGGACTGTGTGCTTGGCTACCGCTTGGAAACAGCGACGAAGCCAGGAATCGACGAAGCCAGGGCTGGCTTCCTCTTCTTCTTCCTCCAGCCCCTCCTTGCCTTCTTCTTCCTCCTCATGGCAGTAGCCCGGGCTAAGCCCGGGCTCCATGTAAATCATGGCCGTAGGGGGGGCTGGAGCACGAGTAGCCCCCCCCCCCCCCCCGCTGGCTTCGTCGCTGCTTGGAAGTACTCCTCGCTCTACTCTTCACCAGGTACGAGCATGCACTTCGTATGTGCTCCTTGGTGTGTGGGATCCGAGGACGAACGACTAGCATGGTGCAGCGGATAGAAGTTGAAGAGGACGGAAGGGGCAAAGAGGAGTAGGCACGACACTACCCCAGATCTTGATATCACGTACTGTCGGTTCAAAAAGCTCCTTCACTGTCGGATTTTGAACCGGCAGTGGCATACCGATAGTGATGGAGGGTTGATATCACTGTCGGTTCCTAAAAACCGACACTAATCTACAGGCAACAGTGTCAGTTCCTGGCTCCACTCGGCATTGTCTAGTTGAACAACACTGCCGGTTTGTAGACCCAACCGACAGTGATGTTTGCTTCAAGAGTGTCGGTTCTTGGCTCAAGCGCAAGCCTACACTGTCGACTTGTGTCTCAAGCCGGCAGTGTTGAGCAAGCCATCACTGTTGGTTCATGGCTCAAGCCGACTGTGTTGGTCGAGCCATCACTGCCTACTGGTACGTCAAACCGACAGTGTTGTCTTCAGCAACACTGCCGATTTGGATTTCAAGCCGACAGTGATGGCTCAATCAACACTGTCGGCTCGTGCTATGGAACCGGCAGTGCCCTCTTTACCATCACTGTCGGTTTTGTGCTAACGACAGTGATCTCCTTTTCGTATTTACTATTTTATATTTTTTTTGGTGGAATCAGGTTTCGCTACATAGACGGCATGTCCTTCAACATTAAACATTATAAATGTTACGATTACAGTTCAAATGTACTTATGAAGCTCTCGATCCCTTGAAATAAAAAAAAATTATAATAGTCTAGGAGCCGCTCTGGCCCGTACTGCGCCTTTTACTTCACGGACTGTGCAATAGAGAATGTTCCTTTTTTTCCAAGCACTCTGATACGATGAAGGCAACTAGCTCCGATGACAGTGCTATGACCTCCATTTCTAACACCTATTGTGTTTAAATTTCTTGCGTTGTCATTAAAAAAAACCGGTTTCGAAAGGCAAAAATTGTTAGTGAATTAACAAATATAAATGAAGTGGGAATTATACACACCAAAGCATCTACCTACCTCTCCGATTTTACGCTGAGGTAACGAAGCATTGCCCACATTACGTAGAACCCGCATTCATTGTTTCCCGCCGTCTAGTCTAGAGTCTACAATTGCATTGGTGCAACCTGGAATGGGACCTTTGTCCCATCGACCATTCTTGCCTGGACACTGTGCCACATTATAAAGTGTGAAAAAGGGACAACATTAGAACATGCTATGTGCGATTAGAAAATAATATGTTATTAGGTTCGCTTATGGATTAAGTACTTCGACTAGGGGATCAAGCAAAGAAAGTGGCTTTTTCTTCGAGTCCCACACCTTGATACAGATTTCTTTTAATATCGACAACAATGAAGATGAAATGGTTGCTGCAATCATAAAACCCTAGTTAATGAATAATTGTAACTACAAAAAACAAGCATAAAAATAAGAGCAGAGAACACATACTCCCAGTTGTAGGCTAGAAGTATTTCAGTTTTATTACTCATCTTGAAATTTTTGAAAATAGGCAGTCAGTGTCTCTGTCAGATCTTCCACTTTATTTCCATGCATGCCTCCGCATGTTCTCTCGTTGACTAGCTCGGGGTCCAAGAAAGACATATGAGCGTACTTTGTTTTGAAGCAATGTTTTGCTACACACCTGCATAATTCATGGGGAATGTACAGTCAGTTAACTATTTGTGTATCGAGAGAGTAATTAATTATAATATCGTATGAGTAGGGTACTTACATAGTCCATAGCGTCAACATTTGTGTATCGAGATCACGTCTCTGGAATAGCTAAAACAAGTGATCCCAATCGACAAAGTGCTTCTCTTCATTAGGATAATGAAAAATGCGACGGGCGGATAATATATTTCGAAACCCGCCTGCCCCGTCTCAAGTGCTTGGGCCATGTAATAATCATGCAAGTCACGCATATATGTTGTCAAATTTTTATACTCCTCTTCGTCCACCAAGAAATTGCCTCTTTGAAACTGCATTGCCGGTCTTGCCGTCTCATATAGTGAATCATAATAGATGTTCGCGGCATCATCCCTGGTTAATCCGGGGTTGTCTTCGACAATCTTGTTTATCTTCCTTTGATCTTCATGATGTATTTCTTTGACTCTTAATTGATTGTGCTTACTCTCTGTTTGCCTATTGAATTCGGACTGCACCCTCCACTTAGGCAGTGAGGCAAATAGATTCCAGAATCTAACTTTGTCTTCCTTGGAGGCTACTTCTGGCTTTTGTTGGTTCATCAAGTTTGTAACGCTGCCACTCATTGTCCTTTTCTTTTTTTGTTGGTCCACTTTGGGAGCATTAGCGATCAAATCCGAGGACCTTTTCTGCGACTACGAGGATGCCTTAGATCTTGTTTTGGGCTGTTGTGAAGGAGGAGGAGGACGAGAATTATGTTTTCTCGGGGTGATGAAGAGGGAGGAGGAGGAGGAGTTTTCTCTTTTGTTGGGGCTGATGAAGATGGAGGACGAGGAGGAAGAGGAGACTTCTGTCTTCTCGGGGGTGATGACAAGGAAGCAGGGAAGGTAGTGTGATCTCCTCTATTGGGAGATGGTGAGTGATCATCTCTGGGCGGTGAATATTTGCCGTTGTCCTCATCATCATCCGAAGACAACTTATGATCAAGCTTAATGAAGTGCTTGCACCAGGCCACATGAGCGCCCTTGTTCTAAACAAGGCGTTGCCTATCTTCCTGTGCGGGGTAATCAATGTGCATCTTGTTATACTTCTTATCAAGTATAGTATCAATGCTGATGTGGACATGCCCCGTTGGAATTGGGCGACCATTAATGGTCCCGTCTCCCGTAGGCCAGGCCTGGTCGACCGCCACCTTGTCAGTTGCCCATTGCTGATGGATGTACAGCCTGACATTGATGGGTTCGATGATGCTATCCACCGGATGAGGCGCATTCACCTCTTCATCGTCGAGCGGGGTCGATCCGTAGCTGTTGCGACCCCTAAACTGTGGGCTAAAGCTAGTTGAAATAGGTTCTTATGGTACTACTCCTGATCCCGTGGACGCCATAAGTACATTGACTTTTTCTTGAACCCTTTCATCAATCCATTTTTCAAATTTGTCTTCCATCTCTTTTAGAACCCTCATATAATTTGCCTCTTGTGCCGCTTTACCCCTCAGCGGCTCCGATAAGTGGAAGATTCTTCCACGAATGCTATTTTTCAAGGAATAAGACCGGCTCCTCTAGTGCGACCAGGGTGCTCCTTGTTTCCGAGTGCTTGGGTGAGCACGTCATTCTCCCTATTAGCACTACGGGTCCCTTTCCTCACCTCATCATTTACCTCAAAGATCCTCTAGACGAGGCTACTCATGGCTGGATTTGTGGAGCTAAAGCTCTCGTCCGGGCCGTGGTGTACCCCCCTCGTCGTATAGAAATATATCGATCTGGGCTCCCAATTGGCAGTCTCAGGCTCAACGCCAAGGCGTTCCACCTCAAGTTCCCTTTCAAATGCATCCATCTTACTGATGTAGCCACGAGAGCCAAGTTTATGAGGATTCGTCGCTTTAAGCGAGTTCTCCTTATTCTTCCTGCTCAGTTTCAAGTACTCCTCGGATTGCCTATATTGCTTTGAATTCCTACCAAAAGTCCTTATTCTTGGCGTACTGTCCACCATCCCAATTTGGTCTTTTATCCTCGAGGATAAATTTCTTGTACAATATCCCCTTGAAAGTCTTGAAGCATGTCCCCATGATTTCTTTTATTTTTTTTTACTTGCTCCTTGTCATAGTCCTATGGGAAAGTGAAAATACTGTGGGATCCATTTCTCCCATATGTCATCCTTCTCACTTTAGGAACCCTCCATGGGTCATCATCTTTCTCAATCCACTTCCTGTACTTAATCGGGATGTAGTCCCTTACAAGTGTCCCAATGATAGTCTTGTATTTGGCCATAGCTTTTTTAGGTGCGAGCGGCTCCCCGACTTGGTCAAACTCAGTAATGTGCTAGTGTGCATTCCTACCAGTAGGAAGCTATGACACGCCTCACTTGGTTCTGGCCTTGCTTGCTACCCGAACCATCTGGCTGCTCGATCAGGCTGAACCTCCTGCTGGAGACACCAAGTAAGCTAATAGACTCTCAATTAATTAGCGTGTGTGGCTACCTAGTCACATGATACCTAAGTTACCTGGTCATCTTGATCTAGCTCGAGAAGAGTGGTAGGGGTCCATGGTACCTCGTTCTCACCGTCCTGATTGTTACCGCCACCAGTTTGTCGATCATGCGGCTCTCCTTCCCACCCGTGATATCAGTCGCTTCTTGTTGCCTATCAGTTCTTGGGCGATAGGGTTAACTGGGCGACTGACGAGTCATGGCTGTGACATGATCGTGGTCAGTTTTGGCTGCGTACAACTACTAGTAGAATTTGTGCATATATATATTACCTAACTAATAGAGATTTAATGCAAAGTCTAATAATAAGTCCACATATAGTTCACGTACAACAAATGCATTGTTTGATTGGCCTCATACAACAAAGTCCACCTACTGTTCTATGAAACAAAGCCTACATCAACTTCCAAATAAGAAAAGCAATGACCATAGCCATAAATAAAAGCATGGCATCTTTTCAAGACCAAGGAGTAATTCTCCTAATCTTCATATCTCCGACGGGTGGCTCCTCTTCAATCTCTAGTGCCGGCGGATCGCCATGGTTTGCACTCATTGGACTATAGTAGGCCCTAAAAGCTTCAGCTTCTGTGTTGTATTTTTTGTAACAATTGCCTAGGTATTGATTGACTTGAGCATAGCAATCTTCTCAAGTCAGGTAGATCCCAGGCACCCAACCAACATGCACTACATACCATGCCATGGTTGCCTATATATTTAACTAAATTAGGTTGATAGTGCTGTGTCATTCAAACATGTTGTAGACCAAGCAAACTAAGTTTAGTGTATCGAGCAAAATTGTAGACTATATTCAAATATTCAAACTTTAATTTCCAACACAACTAAATCATGAATGTCAACATCTAACTCATTTCAATGTATGTTTGAGCACTAGTATGTATTCAACCATGCTTCAAATGACCATAGTGTTTTAAGCTAATTTATTTATCATAGATCAAAGAACATTTGCTACTAAGGAAATTTAAAGTGTTTCTACATGAAATCTAGAGAAAATGGAATAAACAGGCTAATGTCATCCTGATGGGCATTTCAACGAACACCTAAGAGGCAGTGTCGGACACACTCACCGTGGGGGGTGGTAGTAGCTCTCTGTGTGCTCCTGAGGGCCTCGGTCTTGGAAGATGCAGGCGTGGTGGTGGGGGCACGGCCTGTGTCGTACAGTACCGCTGGGTGGACAAGGAAGACGAGGGCAGTAGTGGTGCTCCAGCGGCATCTAGAAAGAAGAGGGCGCTAGCGTGGCAGGGATGGCATCGGGCATTGAAGAAGAGGATGGCGTGATGGCTGTGGACGGCGGCACGAGTGGTGGTGGAGCTCCATTGACACGGAGGAAGGCGACGACATGGGTGTGGCTGGGTTGGTAGCGATGGTTAGCGGCAATCCACCGAACACCTAAGGGGCGCAGTGAGAGAGGCGCTCACCCTGTAGGTTGGGGACGCTACTGTCTGTGTGCTCCTTCAAATCCACACTGTGTTGGGAGTTGTTAGCGTCGCGGTTGGAGGGGTCATGGAGGACCGAGGGTGGGGGATGTCAGCGTGAAGGACCGTGGGGTGGGGGATGCCGAGGTGGAGGACAGCGTCACGCATCTTCCTCGCTACCGTGGGCTGTACGGGGACGCGCGGACATCAGCATTGAAGAAGATGAGGGCGCTCGGGCTATGGATGGCGGCGAGGGGTGGCAAACGGTGGCGCAGGGGCTTGGCGGTGCTCCATCGACTTGGAGGAAGTGGATGGTGCGGGGTTCAAATGACTTAGAAAAAATTCACCCTGTGCCATCGGGCTATATACTCGTGGCACATCACTGTCGGTGTGAACGACAAATCGATAGTGATGATGTAGCATCACATCACAGCCGGTGCTAAAGGCAAACCGGCAGTGATATGCAGCTCCACTACCGGTTTATTTAAAAGGTTAAAAAATAAAAAGAGAACATATACTAACGAACTCCCTATCCTAGCACAGCGGTTAAGGCCGCGCACTCTCGACCCTGCGACCCACGTTCGAATCTCAGGCGGGCCAAACCTTTTTGTTTTTTATTTTATAATTTAATAGTGCGTTAGAACAGAACAAAAAACTAAAAGAACCTAAACCTAATGAACTCCCTACACTACCACAGTGGTTAAGGCCACGCACTCTCAACCCCGAGACCCGTGTTGGAATGCTAGGCGACCCAAACTTTTTTGTTTTTTATTTTATAATTTAATAGTGCATTAGAACAAGATAAAAAATAAAAAACCTAAACCTAACGAACTCCCTACACTACCGCAGCGGTTAAGGCCGCGCACTATCAACCTTGAGACCCGCGTTCGAAGTCTAGGCAGGCCAAACTTTTTTGTTTTTTATTTTCTAATTTAAATAGTGCGTTATAATAGGATAAAAAAGAAAAAAAAAATACAAAACCTAATGAACTCCCTAGACTATCGCAGCGGTTAATGCCGCGCACTCTGGACCCCGAGACACGCGCTCGAACCCGAGGCTAGGCACAATTTTTTTATTTTGATTTTAAAAATATAGATATCACTGCCGGTTTTGAACATGGAACCAACAATGATACTTGTCATCACTATCAGTTTTGGACCCATCACTGCCGGTTTTGTGAAATCAACAGTGATGATTATATATAATCTTTTTCCTTTTTAAAACTGAATAAATTCACGCATTTATATTCCTGTTGCACCTATGTCCAAATGACTTGAATTTTTTTGCAAACACGTGCATCCAAATTATGGCCCCACACAAAATCTTAGGTTTTTTTATCAATTTCTTTATTATTATATTTTTCTTTCTCCTAGACGGGACAAAAGAGGCCCAATTACATGTTGGACACACTAGAATATTGCATCCACCTCGACCAAAAATTGGTCCCTAGGGCACATGATACCCTATGGAAAAGTTTGGCACCATTTTAGATTGTTTTGGGGTAGGCTCAGTTCAACCTTTAATTAATCGGTGACGTCGTGCAGAAATTCAATTAAACAGCAAAAAGTATCAAACCATCTCAGAAAAATCCAAAACTTGGAGGTTCCTTCACCTGTGGCATGTGCAAGCCTGAAAAAAGTTTGAGACCAATACGACACTGGAATGTATATGAACCATAGAAACCTTGGGAATCTAGGTGTTTAGTCATTGTAACATGAGATGGCTTCTAAGCATGTTTGTACCGCCTATGTCCCAATGGTTTCAAATTTTTTTGCAAGCATGTACACCCAAATTATGGCCCCACACAAGATCTTAGGTTTTTCTAATCTTTTTCTTTATTATTATATTTTTTTGTGCTAAAAGGGACAAAAGAGGCCAAATTACATGTTGGGCACACTAGAATTTTGCATCCACCTCAACCAAAAATTGGTTCCTAAGTCACATAAGGCCCCTGGAAAAGTTTGGCACCATTACGGATCGTTTCGGGGGTAGGCTCAGTTCAACCTCTAATTAATCGGTTACGTCGCGCGGAAATTCAATTAAATCGGAGAAAGTACCAAACCATCTCAAAAAATCCCAAACTTGGTGTTTTGTTCACCCATGGCACGTGCAAGCCTAAGGAAAAGTTTGAGACCAATATGATACCAGAATTTAGAGTTCTTGTTCCACAACATATGAATTACATGACAAACACAAGCCGAATTAAACTTAAACCTTGTAAATTAAACCTAAACAAACACTAATGAGGGGGTGGATGTGCAGCACCATACATTTGCATCCAAGCATGGTAATTGATGTCTCAGATTCTGTAACCACAACTATTGATGAAGGCCAATGCCCGTACGATTGCACTCTCTCGTGCCTCAAAAGACTGGTGACATGATCGTCCATAGATGTAACCTACTGAAGGACCATTGGCCCCGTTAGTAAATCTTATGCAGAACTAGCGTCCTGCAGTAGTGTGTTGGCCAAGGTTCCTAGTGTAGTACTCACAGTCATACCCGTGTCTCTCCGTAGCTTGATCTAGAATGGCCAACATGCCCAATGCAGCATAGGTATTGTCATGGAGCACCACCTGCAAGCGGGCAAAACAAAAAAAATGAGAGATCATTATTACAATAACAATACAATAAATAACCATGACTCAGGTATCATTGACGTCGACTTTACCACATCCATTTGGTTGTAGCTCACTCAGTATTTGCTTACTTGCGGAACGGTGACATCACCAGCACACAAAGCTTCTATCTTGAAGTGCGAGAAATCAGGCACCTGATAGCAAATGTGCTGAAGTGACACCAAACAGTTACGCATGACAGAGAACTAGGCGCTTCTCATGCTAGGCATCAGTGATCACGTCTGCTAGATAAATTCCTGATGCCCTGATGGTAGCCTCGAAGGGATGTAGAAGCTTAATTCACACTTCCAAGTTTGACCATCATTAGCAGATAACGTGTTCTCAACGATGTCCGACACCATGAGCAAGCTAAGTGTTGCTTGCAGCCACTCTATCGGGGCTATCATCTACAACATATGCAACAATGATATTATTTGAATGAGTCCATACATATTATGAAACAACACTTATTACAAAATTTAAACTATAATTATTAAATAATTAGCATCCAAAAATAAGATGTTAAAAATATTTCATACGATAGCTAGAATATGGTGGTTTGGAATGGCCACATCAGGATCGAATAGATCATTGCCAGAGTGGGAAACCTAGTTCTTGTGGTGGGGAGGTCCGTTCATCCCACCTAATAAAATTCAAGAAATATGACTATAAATATATATTTTATTATATAAAATGTGCCAAGTAAAATGTAGCAAACTAAATAAATATAGATCGATGCATATATATACATAGCTAGAATATGGAAGAGGAGAATATATGTATTGCATTGTACCTAATAAAATTCAAGAAATATGAATAGAAATATATATTGCATTATATAAAATAAGCCAAGTAAAATGTGGCAAACTAAATAAATATAGATCAATGATGCATATATACATAGCTACAATGTGAGAGAGGAGAACATATGTATATATATACCTACAATGAAATATCCAGAAGCCATGGCCAAATCACATAGAGTGAAAAGAGTGAGAAGTGAGAGTACGTGAAACTAAGAAATGAGAGTGAAGTGAGGGTGCGTGCGTGGGTATGTTCCTGGTTCCTTTTTATAGGGGGACAGATATATCACTGCCGGTTTTAAAACAAAACCGACAATGATGATGTCCATCACTGTCGGTTTTGTAATAAAACCGACAGTGATGTAACCCGATCACTGTCGGTTTTGTATGAAAACCAACAGTGATGTGGCTGACAGCACATGCTTCCATGCAAGCATGCATGTAGCAATAAATGCATTGCATGCATGCTGCAATAAATGTCATTTCTTATGAAAAAATAGTAATCATGTGATCTTTATTTAATGCTCAAATAATGTCTAAAAATTTTGTATCAATTGCATAATTTCATATATGGGTACAAAAACACCGTCGTCCACCCAAAAAAGATTGATAATTAATTATTAGGGCGCCATATATATGTAAAATATCCATACATGTATTGCCATTTGAAGAGACAAACATCGATATATATATATATATATATATATATATATATATATATATATATATATATATATATATATATATATATATATATTGGTTACTGAAATACAACATAAAATAACAGAAACCTTGAAATAAAATTACATACACGATAACAAAGACATGACACTAAAATTAAATATACGATTATAAAAACCTATTTTCGTCTAGGTTAATGTTACAATCGAAGTGTACAAGCACATTATAAGATAACCATCTCAGAAGCATTCTTCTAGCACCCAAGTAGGGGCAAATAGCCGCCAGAGAATGTCGGAGATGGCTGATGAGCTACGCCTTCAGGAGACAAACGGAGAGGTTGTCGGGCATTGTTGAATGCCTCTCTAACAGACAATCCAGAGCACATCGAATGGTTGCCGAGCACCGATGAATCTATGTCGCTCTGGTCAGATAGTCCAGAGCACACCGCATAGGATGACTCTATCAACCTCGTGGCGTCCCCAAGTTTTGGCGTTGCTCTATCTTCAGAAACATTCTTCTAGTACTTTTTGTGTGCACCATCCTTGCGGATGACCACGTTTATTGAAATTTGTATGTGGAGCAGTTCTCCTACAGAGAGGACATAGATGTGTATACTAGCTAGAGAGAACAAAGTAAGAAATAAGCAGCAAGAGGGTGGCAAAACTTGGCTGTTGAGAGGCTCCCGGTCAAGGGCCATTTTATAGGGGCTAGCAATCGTGGTATGTTTTTTTAACTAAAGTATCAGGGTAGATGGGAGCAGTGCTCCTGCTGTGGTGGTCAGCGGGAGCACTGTTGGCCTACGAGGAGCATCTAGACATCACTGTCGGTTTTGGTTTAAAAACCGACAATGAAGGTGGCCTTCTGTGCTGGTTCTAGGAATCGACAGTGATAACTTGAATCACTGTCGGTTTTTAAACCAAAACCGACAGTGATGGGTCCTGCCATGCTGACACCTAGCAGCTAGACTGCCTACCGTCGTAGCCTTTTTTATAAAAAATATAAAAAAAATTCCTGCGCCTAGGATTTGAACCCAGGTCTCGGGGTTCTTAGTTTGGAGCCTTAACCGCTGTGCTAGAATAGGGATTATGTTAGAACTAGTTGTATGTTTTCTTTTATCCCATAGTAAAGCACTACTACTACATAATAAATAAAAAATCAAAAAAAGTTTGGCCCCACCTAGGATTCGAGCGTGGATCATGGGGTCGAGAGTACGCAGCCTTAATCGTTGAGCTAGGATAGGGAGTTTGGTTAGATTGGTTTTATTTTTCCTTTTATCCTATCATAACGCACTACTAAATAATAAATGAAAAACCAAAAAAGTTTGGCCCGCCTAGGATTCAAGCGTGGGTCTCGGAGTACAGAGTGTACGACCTTAACCACTGAGCTAGGATAGGGAGTTCGGTTAGTTTGCTTTTCTTTATTTATTTATTACTAGCAATAATGCAGTTAGTTTATACTCTAAAATTAGACAAAAATTTGTGTCTTGATTATTTAATTCTATGATAATTAATTAGTGGTTTATAATTATCAAATAATAGTGTTTGTGAATATCATCTCAATATTTGATTACATAGTCAATAATTTAATTATAGAGATGTGCATAAAATATAAATTAGATAAGTATGAATTACTGATATAATGTTTGAATAATGATTACATAGTTAATAATAATCTAACTATCTTCATCGGGTCCAACAATGAGGGCCTTAGTGTGATCACGCCGGACGTAAGTAGGTTTGTCACCCTCTTCAAAGATAGGTAGGGGTACGTTTGCCTCGAATGCAGGCATTTTCTGATAGCCCCTATAGTCTTCTTCGTTCGTTACTCTATCAACACCGATAATCTTCCTTTTTTCCTTCTAGGACTACTTTTAGCTTTCCTTTTATCTTGTTGTCTCCTGCATAGAAGATTTGCATAACATCTTTTGCAAGGATGAAGGGGTCGTTTCTGCATACGGTCTTGGTGAGATCAATGGTAGTGAACCCTTCTCTATCGGTGGTGATTTCCTCAAGCCGGACCCACTGGCAGTGAAAAAGATCTACCTTCAACTGACCATAGTCTACCTTCCATATCTCCTCTATGAAACCATAGTACGTCGCCTGCACGTTGTCATTTTTGTCGTGAGCATCAAAACAAACACCACTATTTTGGTATGTGCTCTTTCCATCTTGCTTTTTTGTGTAAAATGTAAATCCATTGATCTCATACCCTTGGTACTTAAGCAATGTACTCAAAGGTCTCTTGGCTAAGATATCCAGCTGATTACCCAATGTTGTTCCAATCAAGCGGCATCGCAACTAGCTGACAAATTCCTCCTTATGTTTTTATCAAGCCAAGCCGCGACCTGCTCAGATACAAAATTTGCAGCGATTGACTATGCTCGTCAATGTATGGCATTACATCCTCTACTTGCTGTGGAACAGTGAACTATGCCTATCTAAAAAATAGAGTCATCTACTGTGATAGATTTCTCCCCGATCATTCCTTTGCCACCTAGTCTTCCCTCGTGACGAGATTCTAGAACTCTGGCCCTATTGATGTCCAAATAATATGTGTAGAACTCAGTGGCCTCCTCCGTTGACCATCCTTCAACCATACCCCTTCTGGCCTAAATCTGTTTCTAACATACCTCCTAAAAACTTCCATCAACCTTTCGAAAGATAACATCTAATGCATGTACATTGGGCTAAGGGCTCTAATTTGGTCAACAAGATGAACGAGAAGATGCACTGAGATATCAAAGTAAGTCGACAAAAAATGCATCTCAAGCCTAACGAGAGTTTTGGCTATGTCCCGCTGTAGCTGGTCCAGCGTGGACACATCAATGACCTTTTTCGAGATCACGTTGAAGAACGAGCATAACTTTATGATTGGGACGCTGACCTTTAGGGGAGGATACTATGTAGGGCAACAGGGAGCAGCTGAGTCATAATGACATGATAGTCATGGGCCTTCATATAGCCATAGTTGAACTTGAGTTGTCTCATGTTCACTAGCCTCTTTGGATTCGCATAGTAGCCCATCGAGACTTTGAGTTCATTGAAGAAAGAAATAAGCGCATGCTTTTCTTCCTTCTTCAAGGTCCACGACGCAACCAGAAGTTCGAACTGGCCATCCTCTAGCGCCATGGGATGCAGCTCCTTCCTAATTGCCAAGTGTCGCATGTCTAGGCGTGTGGCTAGTGAATCCTTCGATGTCCCCTCGGTGTCCATCAAGGTGTTAAGCGTGTTACCGCACACGTTTTTAGTAATGTGCATGTGATCAAGATAGTGGCATACACTCAGCACTGGCCAGTAAGGTAGTTTCTAGAAAACTAATTTTTTTTCTTCCAGACGCTCCCATCAGGCACTGCTACTGCATTGTCCCCCTTCCCAAGGATAACCTCTAGTTTGTTGACTTCTCAAAGTATCGCAGGCCTGTCTCGATATTTTGGAGGTAAGCGTTTCTCAATAGTCCCATCAAAATCTTTTTTGTTCCTATGGTAAGGGTGATCCTTAGGTAGAAACCTACTATGGTAGAACCATCCAATTTAACTTAATCCCAAGTATACTTTTTAGCCATTTGACACTAAGTACACCAGCGACCAAGTTAAATCCAGTAATCTGTCGAGTACACCCTACGAGAGGACTCAAAAATCCATGTTTTCATCAGGATCATAAACAAGTGAATAAAGCTTATAATATTCTTAGCCATTTCATACATCACAAGGTTATATAAAATTGGAGTTATCACAAATAGATTTCATAAAGCAGCGGAAGAGAGATCATTTTATAAAACCAGTGGAAGGTAAAATTTGAACATTGAATCAGAAGTAGAGTTTTAAGAATAAAACTTCTATAATCGCGACAACAAGGATGTCTCGCTGAGCCCACCAGGAGGTATCCACACACGACAAAAGTTAGCTCAAACATCCACCTATTACCTGCAACGGAGGGAAAAACCCTGAGTACACAATGTACTCCGCAAGAATTACACGACTAGGTGGGAGTAGTCTCTGACTCTCAAGGATATGCAAGGGGCTATTTGGCTAGCTATTTAGTTATTTTTGCAGAGAATCATCACTAATGGTGCATCCTTATATTTAAAGTTTTAGCGGTCACATCAAGTTCATTTACTTAACCATTCTAGGTAAGTACCTAGACTACTTTCAAGCAGGTGGTAAGCAATCATGATATATTTCATAATACAACAGTAGCCTCATCATCAACACCATGTTCCAATTGGGTTAACTATGATAGCAGTGGTGCAACAAGTGGTATCCATATCCGAGGAGGGCGGTAATTGCAATTGATGTACATCTAGCTAGGCAATCCCAAACACACGCTCATACTTCTCGAAGGAGCAAGTACAAGGCTACCTTTCCTCTAGTACAACCCAGGTCTAAAAGCGACCCAACCATCCCGGGGAACCCACCCTATGAGGCCCATCCCGCGAACCGATGATAGGTTTCCCCCTCATAAGTTTTACCATGGACATCCCCCGCCTCCTAACAACTCCTCGAATGGTCAGTGTAACACTCTAATAAACTTTTTAGGGACCCTGAGTCGTAGGAAAGTATATAGCTTCACGGTCAACTATAACTCAGGACCCTATTATGTGTTCGGTACCTTCAAATTTGCCACATCGCTACTAATGGTATGGTCCTTAACTGACATAGGTGGGAAACGTGCACCCAGGGCCACGCCCTGTTGCACCCACCAATTCCCCAACAAAAATCTATTTTCCCACTTCCCTCTCGGTTTCCAATTATTATCCATCTCTTAATCCATGTGATAGTAGTAATATTATAACCATCACCTATTTCTCGCGAGTGACCGTCCATCACTCGATTTCTACCGTAGCCCTATAGCATGGCATTCTACACGATTCTTGTCATACTAGTAGGACTCATAGGATAGAATATTTATGTAGGTGGGTTTCAAACAACTCCTAAAATTTAATAATGCACAAACAACATAATAATAAGTGCTTTAAAAATAGGGGTTATGCATCGAGGCTTGCCTGGGCAACTTATTAACACTAAGTTAGTTGGCTCCATCTTTGGGATGTGATCCAACCAACATCTTCAGGACTTTCATCATTCATCATCTTCCCGCTTGACGCCAACATCCTTGTG
The DNA here is from genome assembly GCF_019320115.1 of Miscanthus floridulus. Taxonomy (NCBI): domain Eukaryota; kingdom Viridiplantae; phylum Streptophyta; class Magnoliopsida; order Poales; family Poaceae; genus Miscanthus; species Miscanthus floridulus. Next base: position 195,850,111 of record NC_089580.1, read on the forward strand.
TTGACCCATTAATCCATCATCGTTCCTAAATGATATGCATAAATGTAATGCATGCTTAAGTCAAACAAGCATACACACAGGCATTACAAACTTACAAGACAAGCAACACATCGACGTGGATAAACTAGGGTATTAAATGTTCCAATTTCCACTCCCATCCTCTCTCATCAGGACTTGTTCGTGAGTTGATTATTGCACTAAATACACAAGTCTAGGACCAAGCAACATGCTACGCATATAACCACTACTACCCAGAGTTAACTAACATTGTACTTAGCTAACCAGTGGCATAAACAATATATAAAGCATGTGGTAAACATAAGATTAAGTAATTATTAAACTTGATGGTTTAGTTACATATAAACATGGAATAAAAAGGTGTTGTACCAAACGTCTATTTTGGAGGTGAAAATTTTATGGGAGGCACATCTTAACTAAACAAAGCTACTATAGGAATTTCATAATTTATGGATAAGCAGATTATTTACTAACAGTTAATTAAGATTTAATGGTAATAAAAGCATGTGACACATGATAAATCAATAACTCAGTAAATAAACATCCATTGGACATGAAATTTTTACCAGAGCACACACACATCCATACTAGTTTACTATAAAAATTTCACTGCATTTGCACTACCCAAACATCCTCTATTAATTTACCAAGGAAAAACATAGATCTAAAAATACAACAATAATTTTATACTAAAACATGTGATATTATATATCTAATGCATAGATCTAGTCATGTGGAGTGTAACAAAATTAGTTTGGCATTTTAGGATTTTTCTCCAATTTCTTACAAATTTTCAAAGTTTCAGCCGAATAAAACATAAAAGAAAAGGAAAAACCATAAAAGACAAACACTTAGCACTGAGGCCCCTGAACTTCCCCAAATCAATCCTCAGTACATCACACACTATTCACATAAGTCAAGAGTTTCGCATCTAGACCCAAGAAAGAGTTTCTATTTACATTTTGACCATCCTTCTTCCTCACGTACACAAAGTAGGGGACGAGCTTGGGCCTGTCGATTTGGCCAGCGTGGGAGCGCACCAGCGGCAAGGGGCGGTGCTTGAGCATGCCTAGGCCAACACGTAGTCGAGGGAGGAGACATCTCGGCTAGTGGCAGCCCATGGCAGCCTGACCATGGGAGCAGGCGCCCTGGTATCATGTGGCCCTCCTGCCCTAGCGATGGAGCGGCGGCGGCGACCGATGAGGGCGCTAGGGCGAGGAGCGCAGCAAGGGAGAGATGAGGGAGTGCTTGGCTTGGGCGAGGAGTAAGGAAACGCAGCGCGGCATGCTTTGCTCATCCATCCAAAGCGGGCGAGAGACAGAGTAGAGCGAGCGAGGGAGAGAGAACGCGACGGGTGAGCTAGGGCTCTACTTAAGCACGGGGCAAGGGAGGAGCAGGGCACGGTCAGCAATAGCACGGCATGGGCACAGTGGGCGAGCAGGGCATGGACGGGCATGGCACCCCTGTGCGACACCAGAGCAAGGCGTGGGCATGGGCAGAGCAGAGCAGAGCAGTGGCAGCACGATGTGGCCCTGCGGGGCCCACATTTTAGGAGATTCCAAGAAGATTCGGTCCAAGCCACAGTAATAAAATATCTTCACATTGGTTCAATCTTTAACTCTTATTAAGTGCCCAAGGTCATTACTATCACAGATTAGGAGATAAGCAGCTCTAAACATCGTGGTGTCAGTGAAAACGCTGAGCACTTGGAAACTTTCTAAGTCTCCCAGGAAATAGCATTTTATTCAAACTTTGGAGCGTTAACTAATCTCTCAAACATGCAAACTAAACACCAACAAGCACTCTACCACAAAGCTCATAACTTGTACTAAGTTGTTCACACGGACATATTTTACAGTTTCAATATAAAATAATTATTTATTTATCCTCCAAAAGGCTATTGAGCAATTAAAACAAGGTAAGGTTTTGGCATTTTTAGCCATTTTCTCCACATTTTTATTATTACAAACAAAAGATCATTACAGAGCGCATGAAACTTACTAATCAAGTTTTATTATCTTTAGCCTATCACTAATCAGGCATTTAACACCAGGGGTGTTACACATATGGTGTCCCATATAAATTATCTTTGAGTTCTTTGGCAGATGTACCGCATCAGTGTCATCCAAGCACTTGACACATCCAGTATAGCCTTTTGTCTTCTCTCCAGACAAGCAACCTTGACCTAGTAGGTCAGTGATTGTAGTGATAAGTACTACCTTGATCGTGACATGTTCCTTTTTGTACTCGTCCCAAACATCCTCTACACCCTTTTCAAACATCTCCACTAGTTCATCGATAACTGGTTCTAGAAATACATCGATGTCATTCCTAGGTTGTCTTGGCCCTTGGATCAGTAGTGGCATCTGGAGGTATGACCACTTCATATAGAGCCAAGGTGGAAGGTTGTATATACAGAGCGTCACTAGCCACATGCTATGATTGCTTCTAACCTGGTCGAAAGAATTCATCCCATCTGTGCTTAAACCAAACCAAAGGTGTTTTACCTCTCCATCGATGTTCTTATAGAACATAGTATTGACTGTCCTTCGGTCCTTCCCATCAGTGGGGTGCCTCATCATTGTATCTTTCTTGCACTCTTCGCCATGTCAGCACAACAGCTTAGCTAACTTTGCACATGCAAACAACCTTTGCACCCGGGGAGCTATAGAGAAATACCGAACAACCTTGATAGGACCTCCTCTGATCTTAGTACCCTCATCTGATGACCCTTCCTTGTACCATGGAGCTTTACACTTGGGGCACGCATCCAAGTCTTTGTATTCGTCTTCATGGTACAATATGCAATCATTGGAACATGCATGGATTTTTTAACCTCGAGGCCGATGGGGCAGATCATTTGCTTGGCTAGGTATGTCTTTTCTGACAACTCATTTTTTTCTGAGAGCATTTTCCTTATTATACCTAACAACTGATCGAAGCCTTTATCGCTCAATCCGTTTGTCGATTTGAACTCTTACAGCGTGATGTCGGCTTCCAATTTGCTCATTGGACAATTCTTATACAATGATGTTTTGCCATCTTGTCTTATTTTCTCTAGCTTTCTTAGCTGTCTTTCACTAAGACATCCAGTCTCTACATTACGTTGCAGCTGAGAAATGCCATTGTTATCCTCGGTGTCATCAGCTAGCATGTTCCTAAACATATCATTAACTGTGGCCATAGGTTCCGTATTGACACTGGATTCCTCGTCAGCATCGTGGATGGCTATGTCAGGCATGGCCACATCATCATCATTTTCCTACAGAACATTCACACCAACCTCGCCATGCATAGTCCGTATAGTTTGGTATGAACCCCCTGGTAATCAAGTGCATTCGTATAGACTCAATTTGATCCCATTTCCTTTGATTCATGCAATCTTTGCATGGACAGAAGATAGGATTCCCATTCCTACCTTGGGCTTTGGCATTAGTGATAAACTGGCTGATGCCATGCATGTACAACTTGTCCGTTCGGGACAGATGTATTCATGCATCCACTCTTGATCCATCTCTGCACAAAAAAATTGAGACAGTAATTATAGAGAAATTAATAAGAAGTCGAGCTTCATGAACAACAATTGTGGCTCAAAAATACCATTTATTCTACACTTATTTAATTTAGTCACATCATTTTTGGAAAACATTATTGTACACTAATTATTGGCAAATTGAAATTGGTAGCCCCGGCCATATAAATTGAAAATCATAGCCCCATAAAAAACAATTATTGCACAATAATAAAGAACAATTATTCTGCTCGATGCCACATAAAAATGGAGACACTAATTTTTTTAAAAAGACTAAAATTGGAGACATGACCATGAACAACAATGTAGCTCCAAATAATGTGTTGGTAGGTAACACATGGATTAATTTGCTCACCAAAATTGTAAAAGAATCTACTCTACTCTTATCAAGAACTAATTATAGCATCACATACTAACAATGATCTTGACCACCATGTAATTAGCTAGGATTTTAAATGTGCTTAAAGACACCAACCTTTGGGATAATGGATTCACCATAATTTGCTTGGAAGCCTTGCACAAAGTCCAATTGGAAAAGTGCTCTCTAGAATAGAGAAAGAACTAGAATGAGAATTAAGCAATATAGACATCAAAACAACGCTAATTAAGCTACAAAAACAAAGAAGTGGATGCTTGTTACTAACCTTAAAGCAAAAAGATCAAGCCATTCTTCCAAAACCAAGAGCTAGCTTCACGGTGAAGAGAAGCCGCAACAATGGAGGGAGCGGCCCAAACACGTGCCTCTATGCTTGGGATGGAAAAGAGGAGGAAGGAGAGGACGGCGCCAGCCTTTTGTACTGCTATTTTATCACCATCGGTTCTTAGCTCAAACCGATAGTGATAGCACCAAATCACTGTCGACTCTTGGTTAGAACCGACAGTGATAAGTGGCCGCTAACTCACTGTCGGTGCAAACCATAAACTGATAGTGATGTGGTCCTTCAATGCCGGTTTTAGCCTAACCCCAATCATTTTCTCATTTTAAGCTCAGAACCTACAGTGAAGGTACATCACTGTCGGTTCTCACAAATCCGACAGTGATGAGGCTGGTAGTGATGTCCAAATCTATAGTAGTGTGGGTGTAGTGCATTGGGCAGACGATGCAGTAGAGATGTAGTAGAGAAGAAGAGAAGAAGAAGGGGATTACTTCACACACAAACACAGCCCCCATATTATACTTTTTATTCCATACAGAGACTACCACCATAGAACAACGAACAACCAAACGCTCGATGAGAACTAAGTGAAACCATAGAGAATGACACCAAATGACGCTTGACATGAACTAATAATAACAAAGAAAACACCAACACACATAGACTACTAGGTGATCTCAATCGCCGGGAGGGACTGACCATTGGTAAGCCTCCAAGACCACACCCTCATAGTCACCCCACACCAAGCATTGCCACTCGTGGCCTCACCCATGGTGGCTTGGTTGCGGCTGTGCCGGTCCTTGCTTTCCTCGCTACGTGCTTGCCCTTGTTGGAGCGGTGGCAGCACCTCTTGTACAATAGGCATCAACATGCCACTGTACTGGTGACGAGGAGGCAACGGTGGATCTAGAAAGAAAGTTTAAGCTTTTCCTGCAACAACACTAGGGGCTTAGGGGGGCTTTGAGGAGGATTCCTCCCACCCCATAGATGAGGCCTAGCCATGCCCTATTCTATCGATGAAGAAATCTAAGCGGGGGTGGCCACCGTAGCCAATAGTGTTAGCCGGCTACTGGCTGTGTAGCCGTCGGGGGTGCCAACTTCGTGAGAGCCGTAACCACCGGTGGAGCAACAGCCCTCTACCACACCCCAAATTTCTAGTTTTGGATTGTGAATAAAAAATACTAAATAAAATAAATAATTTAATATTTTTCTAAAATTTTCTAAGATTTTAGTTGCCAATTTCAAGAGTGAACGAAATTGTGGTTCTATAAAACTTTTACAAGCCAATGAAAGTTTGTTGTTGCATTCATGCTGGTTGCATAGTTTAATTTGAGTGAAAAGTGAATTTATAAAAAAAAATCATTCAAGCCTCGGATAGGTTTTGTCCCTTTTCAACAATATTTTCTCGAAATTTACTTTTCGAAAATAGAGTTTAAAAGGATTCAAAAGAGGGTTTGAAAAGTTCAAAAATAAATGGTTTAAGATGATAGTTAATTTTTTTTAATTTTAAAAGTTTGAAATGATTTTATGAAAATTTCTTTGAAATATTTGAAATGAAAGAAAACCTTTCTTTTCTCTCATTTTCCTTCCCTCCCATTTTGTCCCGTTTCTTCAATCTAGCCCAGCCCTCCAGTCTTCTCCCTCCTTTCTCTCAGTTGAAAATCAACCGGCTCAACCATCAGCTCGGCCCACTCCTCCCTCCTCTCCCGCGCGGCTTGCTGCTACCTCTTCCTCTCTTCCGCGAGGCCCAGCAAGGGCGATGGCCCAATCGGCGGCCTAGCGGAAGCAGCCCGCCAGCACGCGCTCTCCTTTCCGTAATTTGTTGCATGTGCATGCTAATTTACCGTATATCTGCTGAACTCTGAAAGTTTTGTCTCTTTACCGTTCAAATCCTTTTGGTGCTGCTGAATTCTGTCACGAGAGCAGGGAGAGATGGTGGCACCCACAAATAATCCTTGTCTCATTGTGAACGTGGTGTCATTAGCGAAGATTCTTGTCTGCAATAAAGAATCCAAGAGAATTTCTACAAGGGGTTCCTTCTCTCCTCTGTGCATGTGTGAGTGAGCAGGACGACAAGTGGCCCATATATTTTTTAAGACTTGGAAAATCGTTCCCAGATGCAAGAGTAGGTGTGTGATCTGCACCCTGTTCGCTTGTTGGTTTCAACCAGCCCAAACCAGCCAACCAACAGTGTTTTCCTCTCACATAAAACCAGCCCAAACCAGCCCAGAAATCAACCAGCGAACAGGCCGCTGATCTCAAGAACTGCATCGCAACCTTTACTTCTCGCGGGCCCTGAGGTCACTATTCACCTAAGCTGCAAAGGGAAACAAGGACTGAAAGGAGGAGCCTACAGACTACAGACTACAGAGGCCAAGCATGAGGGCTCCAGGTATGTAGTATGATCACATCAAAGCTCGTCTAGAAAAGATCATGTTCTTTTCCTTCATGGTCTTGTTCGCTTATCTTATAATCTGGTTTTTTTCAGCTTGTTTTTTTAGCCGGAATAGTGTTTTTCTCTCACAACAAATCAGCCGGAACAGTGTTCCGATTTGTTTTTTTCAGCGAAGCGAATGGGGCCATGATGGCCAGGTTTTGTTTCGAGTTGCAATGAGGGTGGGGGCAGCAGTTACAATGCATTGGATCCCAAGCACTTGCGCTAGGTGCTGAACTTGGACAGGTTACGGATAGAAAGAGTCCAGGTAGCACGCCAAGTTCATAATGATTTATTTAGGAATCAGGCATGAGGAGCAGCCGAGCAGGCAAGAATGTTGGGCAACGTGTGTGTTTTCCATCCTTCTCCTAGTCCAATGCAATTTAAATACACCCCCATACAGCTACTCTGCCGAACTGTAGGACACGCTTAGGTTGATGAACTGTTGTTTACCTTGCCCAATATTCTTTAGGCGGCAGCATTGTACTACTTGAACACCGACTGACGTGCTACATTTCCTTCCTTGCCTCCTCTCTGAGACGAGGACGACGTTGGCTGCAGGCTTGGTGGTCAGCACTCGCATTTCGCAAGCAAAGACCAGTGGCCTCTGTGGTTGGTCAACAGGTTCGCAGACCGAATCTTTGAGCAGATCAAACTCGGCTCCAAACCGAACTGGCCTGCAAAAAAGGCGGTGGACACGTCTGCCAAGGTTGCCGCCATGACCTGAATCTCTGAAGCTCTGAATCCCTGATCATGGCATTGAAAGGGAACCAATGCGATGCACCGTGGACCGGAGAAAAATGGTCCTGTCAAAGCGCCACCGCGCTCTCCTCTTCTCCTTTTCCTCTTCCTCTCATCCTCACCGGCTCTCCCACTCCGGAGGCAGACAGACTGCCAGCAGAGAGCAGAGCAAAGCGTAGACCTTTTTTACCCGGGCCCGGTGCGGACAGCCGAGCGGCTTAAATGTGCAAGACAGCAAGAGGAAAGGAACGCAGCTCGCAGCCGGCGGGGGCGGAGGGAGGAGTAACGACGGACACTCTTTGCTGCCGGTCAGCCTGTGCGGTGCCGGCCTCTCTCCTTGCCTTTTCACCTACCCCTTCACGGTTTCAGTGATGAACGCGCAGGCGAGCAGCGAATCCTGAAACCTCCATCCCAGGCACTCCGTAGAGTCTCGAGGAGAAGCGCCCTTGCCGCTTTGGGGGCGTGTGGTCCGGTCGTGTGGGCCATGCTGGGCCTGATCCCGCCCCGTTGCCCACCGGAAGAAGGTCTATGGGCCATGATTGACCCGCTCGTCGCCCTCAGCCTCTCGCTGTCCATGTGCAGGTATAGATTATTATAAGGAATATGTGTAACACATACACGCCGTCTGTTCTAAGTTATAAGTCGTTTTGAATTTTTATTCATTAATTTTAATATGTATCTAGATACAACTTATGTTTAGATATATAGTAAAATCTATGAAAAGGGTTAGTGCCCGGCTGTCCGGCCACATGACTCGTCCAGACGCTGCTCCCGCACCTATCCGCCAGCCACCGGCGCCATTACAACATACGAAATATCCGATCTACTGTTGAAACATCCAGATACAACACTTGCAATAAACATGACAGACGAAATATTTGAAACATACGTCTGAAACACTTGCAAAAACACGTGAAAAACACATGAAAAGCCATTGTAAAACATACGCAGCATCCAGATAAACACTTGCAACATATGTGTGAAACATACGCAACATCCAAAATAAACACACTTGCAACGTAGGTCTAGAAAAATAGATGAAACATTGGGAAGAGAAGGTTGCAATGCAACCATTGCAACATCCTGATCTACCTTTACAACATCCATATGAAACACTTTGCAACATACGTATGAAACATCTGAAACACTTGACACATAAGGCTTGCAACATGCGTTTTTCACCCTTCTTTTCGTACAATGCAGCGTAGAGCGAGGGAACGGCCTGTTCCGGCCAGCCGGTAGCCGAGGATGGTGGTGCGGCCTGGCAACGGCCAACTGCGCTTGCGCCTGGCCTGGCCTCGCTAGCGGCACCTCCCTCTCTTGGCCGCCTCGCCTAGGCGCAATGGAGGACGGGCATGGCATGGCGGGAGACAGAGGAGCGGCGGGGGATGGGGGTGCCACGAGGGATGGCTACGGCGACGCGCTGGAGTGGGCCGTGGCATAGGATGAAAGCGCCGTGGGAGATGGCGAGCAACACGGCGGGCGGACGCCGCACAATGGACAAGCACCGAGCGCAGAGTGGGGAGATTTGATTTTATATTTTGAGTCCGGAAGGACGAACATTCGAGCCTAAGCATTATCGAAATCTATCTATCGGTGCGCCCACAATACTGTTTGTGCTCTGCCGCATCTGGCAGGCTGTATAGTGTCCGTCTGACATGGCCTAACGATGCCGTCCTACAGATGCGTAGGGTATGGCAGGGTACGATCCTTGGTATTGCGGTTAACTTGAGCGCCTTACCTTATTTGCTCCACCTGCTCCCCGAGCCCACATCGAGCAGGCGTCCTGGTCGATCGTTCTCAGTCGGCCCTGACCATGTCAGCTGGGAAAGATAGGCGTGCAAAGGTCCGGCATATCCTCGGTCGGAGGAACGGGGTCGGAGCTAAAACTGCAGTCCCACCTTGGCCAAGCCTTTCGATCGGGGCTCCAACCAGGACTCCTGGCCGGAGATGCCGGCCGGGGACCGGATCATGGTCTCGGCCTATCATTGTGTATCTGGGCCGGCCCAAATGCACGCTATCGCTGCACCACCTGCTGGGCCAAGTATTGCAGGGAAGTGGGTCCATTGGGGACCCCAGGTTTATGAACCCGACAGGAGCCCCTGAACCCCTTTGGGGCTTCTATGAAGCCGTGAAGGGATTGTTGAGTTAACACTTTTAAGGGGCACGGGAGTACGGTGCTAGAAGATCTCTTGTATGGATAGAGCATCGTACGTCTCGAACGGGCCCCCTGTCTCAGATTCTGGATTAGAGGATGGAGAGAGGGAGGAGAGCATTGTAGCGGGAGAACAAGGATCTTGGCACCCTTGTTCCGCTTTATGCCCTAAGGTGCGGAGCAGTCCTAGGGCTGTTCACACATGCTTTGCGTGTTATTGTAAAAGGCTGGGGCTTGTGTCTTTATCTTAATGAAAGCTTGTATTTGCATTGTAATTCCTATGCCCATTGCGCCGTGGAGGCGGGATGTTTATTGGAACTTTGGTGTTTTCCCCCTTGGTTTGTTGTACCGCGTAGGGTAACCAAGTAGGATTTAGGCGCCCCGCCTCCACAGGGAGGACTAGCGAAGGCCGCGGAGGCGCACCGGGGGGATATTGGCACCCAACCCCTGATGAGGGGACCGGAGAAGGCCACGGAGGCACGCCGAGTAGACATAGGCGCCCAGCCCCCAAAGGGGAAGGAACTTGTCGGTAGTTCGTCTTCTGCAGGGCGCGCGCGAGCACATCCGGTGGGTGTAACCTTCGATCCTGTAGCTTACTAGTGAGTCGATCGAAGGCTGAGCACCTTAGTACTCTTTTCTAGGGCCGCAAACTCCTGTGTTCCTACTAATCAGGGTGTTCGCCCGTGTTCATCCCACCCATGACCTGCGCGGTAGATTGGATTCCTGAGTCGAGGTCGAGTGGCTCACGCCCTTGAGTCCCGTTGGGCTCGGTAGGGGTCGATCGACTTTCATGCGTCACCTCGTCCATAGTTTCCGCAACCAAAGGGGTTGAGCTAACATCACTTGCCTCCATGACTCGAGTGACGTGTTCGGTGAGCTCACTAACGGGCATGTCTAAGTGGAATCTAGGTCCGTCGTTCGTAACAGGGTCAGCATAGCCCTCATGTGGCATTCCATTGCTCCTTAATATGGCTCTCGGCAGATGCCCAAGCCATTTCAAAGACTGACTTAGGTGGCCCGCTGGCCTTCCCTTGATGGAGATTCTATGGGCATAGCTCGAGGTTAGGATCGAATGAGAAGGTCGAGATGACCCTGTCCGCTTCTGAGCGAATAGGGCAAGGGCCACTAGGGCTCATCTGCATTTTTCTCCCCTAGCTCTGTTTGATGTGAGGCGACCTTGAGCCCTTTGCGGGACGACCTTCGAACCCTAGTCAGTCACTGCTCATATCGAATGAGACAACTACCACTTCATGACGCGATGCGAAGCATTGTGATGCTACAATTGCATATGCAATGTTTGGATGTATGGGATGAATGTATGGATGAATATATGACTGAATGTTTGAATGCATGCATGAGAATAGATGAATGAATGCTCATGCACTGAAAAGGTAAAACAAGGGTTGGTAAAGTTACCTTGATGGCTGGAGTGATAGGTTTAGGGAGCTCCTATCAAATATGTTCGAGTGGAATCCGGGTCCGTTGTTTATGATAGAGTTAGCATAACCTGCATGGGGCATCCCACTGCTCCTTATCCATTTCTCGATAGCTGCTTGAGCCGTTCGATCAACTTGGGTGACCGGCTGGCTTCTCCTCGATGGAGATTCCATTGGTGGGCCCCTCCAAACCTTTCTTGGGAAGGCGAAGGGTCGTTTACATGTGGCTGTGCCTCATTACCCATGCCCAGGTTGTGGTAGTGGTGGGCCCCGCCTAGTCCACATCCCACCAGCCAAGCGATGTTCCATCGGGCGGTCGCGTCCCGTCAGCCAGGCCACATCACGCCACATGTCCTTTCGCATTTAAATAGGGGGCAAGAGAGGGTTTTTTCTCTTGTCACTTCGCCTTTCCTTCACCACCGCCGCTTCCTCTTCCTTCTTCTTGTTATGCACCTTCGTGCGCCGTGGGGGTTTCTAGGAGAGAGGAGAGTAGAGCGAGGGAGAGGAAAAACTTATAGATCCACTCATAGATCCATGATGCGATGTCAAACTAGAGGCCTTCCAATGTGGATGAGGAGGCACTGGCCGCCTTCGCCGAGAAGGGGCTACTCCCATCGAAGGAAGGGGCATTGGAGGGCTCCCGCGCTAGGGGAGGTTGTTCCACAACCCTAGGTTGATGAGGTCATCTCCTTCCTTGCCTTCCATGAGCACGGGCTCGGGTACCCATGCACTAGTTCCTACATGGGCTCCTCAACGAGTGGGGCCTGGAGTTGGAGCACCTCACCCTGACTGGGGTGCTACACATCATCAGCTTTGTCACTGTCTATGAGGCCTTCCTCGAGATGGAGCCACACATGGACCTCTTTCGACGGATCTTCAGTAGGCTGGCCCTATCCGAGGGGAAACCACCTAGAATCGCTCCGGTCGATGGGTTCGCCCTGTAGAAGCGGCCTGAGCCATTGGTCCCCTACCCGGTGTACTCCCCCAGTGACTCCTTTAGGGGATGGCATGTCGAGTGGTTCTACATCAAGAACCCAGCGGAGGCGCCATTCTCGACGTTCACCTGGGAGAGGCCAGACAGGTGGGAAAGCTGGTTGTGGGGTCCTGCCCATCAGTGGAACAAGCTAGAGATCATCGAAATGGAGCTTCAGAGGCTCATGCGGCATGGCCTTGATGGGTTACAGATCTTCCATACCATCTTCTGCTGTCAGGTCACCCTATTGGCAGAGAGAACGTGGCCGATATGGGAATACTCTAGCCCGATGGATCCCGACCATGCGTCACCGGAGGAGTTGTCAAGGGATGAAGTCTGGAGTTATATCAATCGGGTGATGCAGTTGGGGAATGATGAGTCCCTCGAAGGGACGCCCAGACCTCTCCATGCCACACAGCTGTCTGATCTAGTATACTCCTTTCCTATGACCTTTTTCCTTTCTATTTTGATCTTTAGATTGATTTTAAGCCACCTGTTTCATAGGGGCTTGCGGGAAATAAATCCCGGCCACATGTTCCAAGAGGGGCGGAAGGCGTGGCTTGGCAAGCCACCTAGAGGGAGGCCAAGCTTGCCAAGAAGAAGAAGAAAACCATGAAGCTCTGAGAAGGAGAAGGAGATCAATCGGTGGCTCTGCGGCGGTGAGCGCCACGAGGAAGTGGAAGAGGAGCTCGAGTCAGAGGACCCCACGAAGTCAGGCGACAACATGGGTTCCTTAGAGGACGAGGGAGATGAGGGTGTTGTCATGACCTTGGTGGAGTTGGGCGTGGTATGGAGACGTGCAGTGATGCTCCTGAGTTAAGGAAACACGCCACGGGTGAGGATGCTGCTCGTGAATAGGAGGCAAAGCGAGCGCGGGCGCCATGCCCTTCGGAGGCTTCATCACTTCGCAACCCCCTGCTCTGAGTGTGGCAGAGCATGTCAATAGGTTGAGGGAACATGATCGTTCCCCTACGTCTTTAGGGTCGATGTGTGTGCACGACCCCCAACGGGGAGATGCCTCGCTAGTTGCTCTGGCTGCTTTCACCATGAGCTAGCAGTCGCGGCCATTCATGGGCCAAACAGGGACCACCTGGGTCACCCCCACCCTCGGTTGATCCGAGGGGGCATGGGTCGTGACCCCTAAGCGATCCTTGTCCGGTCAGCTTGTCGTCAGCTAGTCAGGCCTTCAAGGTTCTGTCGCTTTCGCCTAGGTATGTATGCATGCTTCCCTTTGTTCTCATATTTGAGTTTTTGAGTGTGACTAACCTGCGCTTGTGCCTTTTTTGCAGCGGGCAAGAGCTGATAGGACTAGGGATTTGCCCACCCCCCATGCGAGAAGAGTGGAGACCTAGCCTGTAGCGGGTTGCGATGAGCGAAGGGGAAGCAGGCTGGTGATGGTGCGACCTTCCTTAATGAGGGTTGCATCTTCCCAGCCGGTCATGAGCATGGTGGTGGCCATGATGGTGGTGACCCCCATGGTGATGGTGAAGGCCGGTTCAGAGGTGACTCTTATGGTTTCTCCCCCATCAGTCATGGATGAGAAGAAGAGGGAAGCTAGGCTCCCTATCTTGCCTGGCGAAGGGGCACACGGTTCGCCCGCCTAGTCATAGCTAGAGGGGGGCGGAGGAACCATGACTAGGCCAAAGGTGGAGTAGCCGTAGGCAAGTCTTGGAGTCCTAGTGGTGGACATCCCCTTCGACGGTGAGGAAGACACCGGGGTGGAGCCGCCAGCCATCCTGCCATCCTAGGAGTTGGTGATGATCTGGTCATCGCTTGATACTTCGATGGCTAGATCTTGTGGCGAGTCAGGGGTGACCCATGAGCTGGTGTGACCTTACCCCGGTGAGCCGAGAAAGGCCTAGTTCATCCTTCACGACGAGGAGATGAAGCTTTGGCACCTGCTCGTGGAGAGAGGACTATCGATGGTGTTTAATCTCGCCCTTACTAAGACGAAGCTCATGGAGGCCTTGGAGAGGGTTGAGCTCGTCCATCAGGCATGACTATTGACTAGATCTGGGGGTAGATGCTCGGTGTAGAGGAGTCAAACACTCGGCTGCTCAAGAGGGTGACCAGTCAAGAGGAAGGGCTTTCCATTCTAAAAAGCACCTGCCTTGGTACATACCTATTCTTCCCTAGGTTGATGCCTTGAATTTTTCTTTTCCTTGCTCCTAAATTTGTTGTTCATTTCTAGAACTAGGTGGAAAGATCAGCTCTCTTGAGCAAGAGCTGGAGACAGTCAAAGCGGTGGTCGGTCAGAGCACGGAGGCGCTAGCCCAGTCCCTCAAGGAGCGATATGCTCTCGAGGGAGAGCTTGACTAGCTTCACAACATTGCGCAGGTGGTGGTCTTTGAGGTGTTTGGGTCGGGACCGAGCACCAGTACGCCCGCCACACAGCTGGCGGAGGTCCCGAATGGAGTTCGAGCGCTCATCTCCAACAACATGTTCTATGGGACATCGGGGGTGCTGACCTTGGAGGCAACCCACTACCCTGATTTGGACTTCGCAGCCATCTGTGGAGGATATGCCGATGGGTGGAGCACAGATGAGATCCATGCACTAGGGGAAAGTTTGGTGCTGCACGCACAGGTGGTCGCTGAGGAGGTCACCATGCAGTGGGTGATGGAGGCTTGCCGTTCGACCGTGCCCACAGATGTGCACCGAGAAGAAGTCATCCAGCCTATGGAGGTAGCGGATGCCGATCGGGGGCGAGCGTCATCGTGCCCCCAACCGAGCCAAATGTCATCTCGGCTACAGCCAAGCCGAGCACCGTCATCCTGACCACAACTGAGTAGCCTTCGTCCTTGCCAACCGCACCATCAACCGACGCAGCCGGGGGGCCATAATAGAGTTAGAGTAGAAATAGTCAGTTTATGTAAAAGATGAATTTGTAAGGGAACCCCTGTGTGAATAGTTTTACATTCATGAATATTTTAAGTTTGTTTTGTGATGAAATCACTCGTGAGGGGAAGCTTGTCTCGTCCGCCCTTGTTTTATCCTTGCATAGCTTTGTTTTTTGTCCTTTCTTTTTCACACCTGCCCATTGATCCATAGGTTGCAACCTTAAGAACCTAGGCGTGGCCTGCGAGGCTTA
Source organism: Miscanthus floridulus (assembly GCF_019320115.1). NCBI lineage: Eukaryota > Viridiplantae > Streptophyta > Magnoliopsida > Poales > Poaceae > Miscanthus > Miscanthus floridulus. The sequence continues at coordinate 195,865,147 of NC_089580.1, forward strand.
GCTACTCATAATCGTAGGTCGTGGTAGGGTGTGATCGGTCGGGAGGCTAAAGCGCATGTTACGTAGGGTAATCAAAGGAACGTGATGCCCTTTTGTTTGGGCAAAAAGTGTTACTACATGATAGTAAAAAAGGGGGTGATTTTGCACCCCCGTGGACCCAAGCCAAGAGTGATTGTGCTGGGGCACTATAGGACCAAGCACTGAATGAAAATAAACGGTAAGACCAAGCTTTAGGGAAAGAAACGACATAACTATTCGATATTCTATGTGTTGGTGAGGACATTGCCATTGTCGTCCTTTAGCCAATAGGCGCCTGGTTGGATCACCTTGGCCACCGCATACGGTCCTTCCCATGATGGAGAGAGCTTATGTTTATCCTTGGTTGACTGGGTCCTCTAGAGTACAAGATCACCGACCTCGAGGATCCTCCCCCTGATTTTTCTTTCCTGGTACCTGCGAAGAGTTTGCTGGTAATGAGCGGAGCGGATGGCAATAGTCTCATGAACCTCCTCAAGTAGGTCGACCATGTCCAGCTGAGCCTCCGTGGCTCAGCCTCGGTTGAGGTCGCCATGATTGAGGTTAGATGGCAACACTGCTTTTGGCTCTGAATGCCAAGAAGAAAGGGGTGAACCCATGGACCGGTTTGGGGTCGTTCTTAGTCTCTAGAGGATCGCTGGGACCTCTGCAACCCATCACCCAGCATACTTTTTGAGTTAGCTAAAGATGCGGGGCTTGAGTCCTTGGAGGACCATGCCATTAGCCAGCTCGACCTGACCATTAGTACGTGGGTATCCGATCAAGGCCCAATCGATCCTGATGTTGTATCCATCATAGAAGTCTAGGAACTTCTTCCTGGTGAAGTTTGTTCTGTGGTCAGTGATGATATAGCTAGGGACACCAAACCGATAGATGATATCGAGGAAGGACTTGATTGCCTCTTCCGAGCAGATATTGGTGATGGGCTTTGCCTCTATCCACTTGGTGAACTTGTCCACCGCCACGAGTAGGTGAGTGAATCCACCCAGGGCCTTTTTGAGGGGTCCGACCATGTCGAGGCCCCAGACCATGAATGGCCAGGTGATGGGGATGGTCTAAAGCTCCTGCACCGGTAGGTGAGTTTGCCGAGCGTAGAACTGGCATCCTTCACACCTGTAGACCACCTCCTCTGCATCTTGCAGCGTAGTGGGCCAGTTAAAACCTTAGCGAAAGGCTTTCCCGACCAGTGACCTTTAGGCCACGTGATGTCCATAGATTCCAACATGGACTTCAAGGAGAAGCTATTTCCCCTGGTCGGTTAAGATGCACCTCATGAGCACTCCCAACGGACTTCACTTGTAAAGTTCATTACTAATGGCAACTAACGTCTTGGCGCGTCGAGCGATTCATTGCGTTTTAGTCCTTTTTAATGGGAGAACCTCCTTGAGGAGGTAGGCGAGCAGTGGTGCTCTCCAATCGGCTAGATCGAGTGCCATCATGGTGATGTCACTGGGTGATGTTGCCATGGAGGCACCAAGGTTAGAGCCCCCGAGTGCTCGGTCAGGGTCGGGGCATGTCGGGGGGTAAGAGCCCCCGAGTGCTAGATTGGTGTCGAAGCACGTCTAGGTCGGATCCTCTCAGATGCGGGCAGATGACTCATGGAGGTCGTTTACAAAGACCCCATCAGCGGGTGGTTCCCATCTAGCCAACAATTTTGAGAGGAAGTCGACGGCGTCGTTGTACTTTAGAGGGACATGATGCAGTTCGATCCCTCAAACTTATCCTTGAGCTTGCACACCTCCTGGCAGTATGCCACCATGAGAGGGCTCTTGTAGGAGGACTACTTCATGACTTGGTCAATGACCAACTCTGAGTCACCGCGGACATACAGCCACATGGTGCCAAGCTCGATGGCGATGCACAGTCCATTGATGAGGGCCTCGTACTCTGCGACATTGTTTGAGGCTAAAAAATGGAGACGGATTGCATAGCAGAGCCTGATGTCGTGGCCCATGAGCTCGAGAGCCCACTTGGAGATCCAGCTGGCGGCATCATGATTACGGATGACCTCCCTGAGTGGGAACGAGGTGATGATCATGACCTCGTGGTCGGTGAAGTAGTGCAGGAGCTTCTAGTTCACCATCAGCATGGCGTATAGAACCTTCTGAACCTAGGGGTAAGAAATTTTGGCGTTGGTCAGTACCTCATCGATGAAGTACACTAGTCATTGGACCTTCAAGGGGTATCTTGGCTCCTCCCTCTCAACGACGAGGGCGGCGTTCAAAACGTGGTTGCTTGCCACGATGTAGACGAGGAGGGATTCTCCCCGTTCAGGAGTGACGAGGATTTGGGCCGACGTTAGTGATGCTTTGAGGCTTTCCAAAGCCTCCTGTGCCTCCTTTGTCTAGACGAATGTGTCTGTCTTCTTGAGAAGTTTTTAGAGAGGCATCCCCCATTCGCCTAGTCAAGAGATGAACTGGCTCAGGGAGGCCAAATAACCGGTGAGCCTCTGTACGCCCTTGACGTTGCGTATAGGGCCCATGTTGGAGATGACCATGATTTTTTTGGGGTTGGATTCGATGCCGCGCTCAAACACAATGTATCCGAGTAGCTTCCCCTTTGGAACCCCAAAAACACATTTTTCGGTATTCAATTTGACGCTAAACCTTCGAAGGTTCACGAATGTGGCGGCCAAGTTTGCGACCAGGTCGCTAGCTTGAGCTGTTTTCACCACTATGTCATCTACATAGACAATGATTGTTGGTTTTGGCCACTCGACTTGGTTAGGTTGGTCGAGCGGGTCCATTTGATCGGCGAAGCATCGCTGCATGCACCGTTGATAGGTGGTGTCAGTGTTCTTTAGACCGAAAGGCATGGTTACATAACAGTACAAACCATACGGGGTGATAAATGAGGTCATGACCTGGTCGAACTCTTTCATCGTGATCTGGTGGTAGCCTAAGTAGGCCACTAGGAAGAAGAGGATTTTCGCACCCTGAGGTGGAGTCGACTATCTGATCTATGCATGGTAAAGGGAAGTGGTCCTTTGGGCATGCCTTGTTGAGGCCAGTATAGTCAACACATATTCTCCATTTCCCATTCTTCTTTTTCACAAGAACATGGATTAGCTAGCCAGTTGGAGTGGTATACCTCTTTGACGAATCCGGCTACCAGAAGTTTGGCGATATCCTCGCCTATGGTCCTACGCCTTTCATCATCAAAGCAACATAGGCGTTGCTTGGTCGGCTTTAAGCCTAGGACGACGCGTAGTGCGTGCTCAGCAACCTTCCTTGGTATGCCCGGCATGTCAAAAGGCTTCCACGCGAAGACATCGCAATTTGCGCATAGGAAGTCGGCGAGCTCGCTTTCCTATTTGGCCGGGAGCTTGGTCCTGATCTGCACCATCTTGGTTGGGTTGCTAGGGTTGATCAACACCACCTTGGTTTCCTCAGTCAGATGGAAGGTGCCTAAGGAGGTCTGCCCGTTGCGGTTGAGGACTGCTGGAGTTGCCGAATTCCCGAGCTTTGAGAGCTCGGTGGAGTTGATGACGACAGTGGTGAGCTCGTAATGCTCGTAGTCGTATGTGTAGGCATGCGAGAAGGTGCTACCTACAGTGGTGACACCATTCGGCCCCGACATCTTCAGCTTAAGGTAGGTGTAATTAGGGATCACCATGAACTTGGCGTAGCATGGCCACCCCAAGATGGCGTGATAGGACCCCAGAAAGTCCACTTCCTCAAAGGTTAGGACCTCCGAGCAGAAGTTGGCAAGGTCGCCAAATGTGATGGGCAGGTCGATCTGCCCGAGTAGGTGTGCCTATGTCCCTAGGATCACACCGTGAAAGGGAGAGCTCACTGGGCGGAGCTCTGACCGGGGATGCGCATGGCGTCGAGGGTGTTGACGTAGAGAATGTTGAGGCCGCTGCCTCCGTCCATCAGCACCTTAGTGAGGCACTTCTTGCGGATGATGGGGTCAACGATGAGAGGGTAGCGACCCAGTCGGGCGACGTGGGAAGGATGGTCCCTCTGATCAAAAGTGACCGGGGAGTTCGACCAGCTAAGGAAAGAGGGGATGGCCAACTCGGCGATGCATGCCTCTCTGTAGCGTACCTTGTGCTGGCGCTTGGAGTGGATGGTGTCGGATCACCGAAAGATCATGAGGCATTCCTCGGGGTAGGGGAAGCCATCTTCATCCTTGCCCGCCGTGCCTCCTTTCTTGGCCGCGTCCTCCTTGCCTTTCCCTTCCTTTGGATTGGCGACTTACTGTAGGAAGCGCTTGAGGAGCTCGCAGTCCTTGTAGAGGTGTTTGATGGGATAGGCGTGGTTGGTGCATGGACTCTCCATGAGCTTGCCAAAGTGGTCGGGCTGGCCCTGCTAGGGCTGCTTGCCCGCGCGGTTGGCCACGGCGACCAAAGCTGGGTTGGCCGGTCGGTGCGATCCTTCTTGTTCTTCTTGCCCTTTTGTGTGGAGGGGCCCTTGCCTTGGTCCTCACGCTTGGCCTTGCCCCTATCCCGACCGCCCCTAAAGACCACCCCGACCGCCTCCTCGCCGGAGGCATGGTTCGTGACAATGTTGAGCAGGTCACGGGTGGTACGGGGATTCACACAGCCGAGCTTGTGGATCAGGGACTTGCATGTTGTCCTAGAGAGGAACGCGCTGACGATGTCCCTACTTCATCACATAACTTGCTGAATAATTATTCAATTTTGTTGTCCTCTCCATCAAGCGATTGTATTCCTCCGGTAAAGACAACAACACTCAATGCATCACATCGATGCCGAAGAAGAAAGATATATGGCAAGCACTCTAAATTTCTCGTCTGAGTTGTTCTCCCTTCACTGGCCAAAACCTCCTTGGGTGGTTATTAGCGTTGCCGATGTGCACACTGTCGGTGTGAGTTCGATTCTCAGGAATCACTCACATCTCTCACCGCGACTTGCTCTCAATATTGTCTGCAACCTCTCTCGTGTGAAGCCACAAAGGGATTGCGATGCGCCTGTCATCTATGGATCCATGGGTGGTCCTGGTGGTCCCTGGAAGGACGCGGTGTACCGATATATATAGTCGTAGCCTCGTAGGTCTAGTTGTGCGCACTTGCTGTGAGTGTGGTGTGCGTTCGTGTATGAACAGATGTTACAACTATACCCAGATGAGAGATATACAAAATCTTCTCACACCACTCTCGGACCTTCTAACACCGTCTAGCGGGTCTAGAGACGAGAGTATGAGAGCAAAAGGCTCGAGCAAGTGAGAAGTCAGCTACTCGGCTCCTGTGGTAGGCTATCTCAATTCTCAAGCTGGAGGCGAGGACTGCTCCCGATCCGTTAATCATGCACTACTATGTCCCAAAAAAACACCACCTCGTTGGCACTATAAACCATTAGGGTTCATATATAGTACGTACGTAGCTCCGATTGACATGTCGGATTATGGTCCATGCATCCACATGCATGTGTCTGCGACAAGCACGCACATACGATACGATACGACACACACACACACCCCCCTTGCTCTTGCGGGAGCGTTTGGTGTTTTGTCCCACTAGGGTGGCACACACCCTTGCACTCATCCTGTCCTTCCCAAAGGCAAGGCCACAAAGTACAATGATAGTGGCCAGTGGTGTAAAGAAAAGCTAGCACACATGTACGTACAGCATATGATGTATCTCGAACGCAAGTTACCAGCACTTGCATCGGCGGTGTAGCCTACCAGCACACATGTACGCACTGCAATTGGCTAAGGTGTGCTCCCAATTTCCCAAATGCCCTGGATGAACCACCCAGCACACCAACTGGCCATGCATCTGATCTGGGGCCCCGGCGACCGGCCTAGCACAGGAGAGAGGGAAAACCACGGGCTGGTGCATTTGGAGGTACACCTATGACCTAGTATGTATGTTGTGGGGGTAATTTAAGGCTGTGTTTAGTTCCACCCAAAATTCCAAAAAGTGCTACAGTACCTATCACATCGAATGTTTATGGCCTGTGCATGGAGCATTAAATGTAGACGAAAAAAAACTAATTGCACAGTTTGGTGGGAAATTGCGAGACGAACGTTTTGAGCCTAATTAGTCCATGTTTGAACACTAATTGCCAAATAAAAATGAAAGTACTGCAGTAACCCAAAATTCCAACTTTCTGGAACTAAACACGTGCTATGGTAAGGTATTGCCATACTGGTCGAAAGTGAAAGGCTCTTATTTGCACTGCCACTGCACCTGGTGAGAGAGGCAATCATCCAAAGGGGGAAGGCGATCAAAGCGAGAGGAAGTTTCGTGCTTGCTTTGGTGCCTCTCCCTCTCTCGGTCCCTCCCTGTGTTGCTGTGTTTTTTTCACTTTGCCCAAAGGATGCGTATGCGTGCAAGCAGGGGAGACGGGGTAGAAAGGAAAGCCATCACCGATCACGCAGCGATCGATCGGGCCGGCCGGGGGCGAAAAAACTGCTTTTTGCGGTGGGCGAAAGCGTCGGTCGGGCCTTGTGGGTGGCCAAGAGACCGTCTGGGCAAGTCATTCCGTAGCCGCTTGGGTTGGCTAGAGTGAAATCTACTAGTACTGTGCAGCAGCTTTCGTTTCAGGTACTGTACCAGTACCACTCACTGCTAGGTAAGCTACAGGGCACGGCGGACAGGTCAGGCAGGCAGCGATCGGAACGGACAGCGGAGCCTCCGGCGACAGCGATCGGAACGGACAGCGGAGCCTCCGGCGACCCAAAACATCTGAGACGTCCCTTTGCTCCAAACCTGATTCCACCTCTTTTATTAACGGGATGTCATCACGGCCTCACCTGCTGCCGATCCTCCCTCCCTGCACCTGCAACTGCAAACCGCAAAGCATTTACTGTAGCACAAGCCAACAATCGCTAGTAAGTACATTCTAAAAAGGCCGATGCACCGTCTGCACATGCAGCATGCATTTCGTTGCTGCATTTGCATTGCTCTGCTAGCGGAGTCAAGTCCCATCCCCATCCCTAGCACGAGTGCATGACAGGGAAATTGACAGGCATGATGGGAAGCAGAGAGTGCTCTCGTTGGTTCCTCCTTTCATCAGCAAACCAAGTTCCTGGGTGCTGCGAGCATAATCTGCTAATCCCTGTCATGTTACATGAAAAGCGGCGGGGGCTACAGCCTGTTCGGCTGGTGCTGATACGATCGTATACGATCGCGGATTATTACTGCTGGCTAGTTTGATGTGAGAGAAAAATACTATTCTGGCTGGAAATTTACGATGGAGTTCTTCTCAGGTCACGGTTCTAGCACTCCGCAACGAGATCTTGGGTGCAGAAAAATGAACGTTGCGGTCATAGGAAAAACATGACACTTGGAGAAGGGTGCATGTGGATCTTCTGCGGCCAAAAATTTTTAGTACGGGCAGTGGTATTATTAGGCAGACCGTGCAATGGTGGGCGATGTTCGTGATTAGTGGCGGATCTACACGGTATGCCGTATATGCCACGGCATACCCTGCGATTGAGCCATGCGTGGCATGCGTATTGCACCTCGCACGCTTGGAACGGGCCATCGCTCGCACGAGTAGATTCACCTGCCTGCCTCACGGTCACCACCGACTCGATAGAAGAGACACATCACATGAAGGTAATTCCACAAACAAATACTCCCTATTGAAAGGACTCATGGATACAGTTGCGGCGGTGTTATATTTGTATATATTGTAGTGAGATTGATCAACATCAATATCGCAGTCCGTGCGAGTTATATTCGTATTGTACTTCATGCAATTTTTCAACTTTGTACTCCTACATCAACGGCGTAGTTTCGCATGACACGGTCTCCTAAATTATGTTGTAACAATTTATTTATTTTATACTATATTATTGATATTTATGAACTTATGATAATTGAATAGTACATTTAATTACAAATCTTATAGTATCAGAATTTTCCAATTTGCATTATAATAATTCAAATTTGTTAGTCCAATATTGGTCAAAGATATTAAAGTTCGATTCTTGATATATGTGTGCGCCTTATAAAAAATAGAGGAACTAATCTATAAATTGAAGACTTATCATATTTTTTCTTGCTTATATACCGAATTGAGTAGCAAATTTTTATAACTGTTTATCGAGTTGGTAAATAGATTTTACCGAAATACATGTGAAATTTTGGTATAGCATACCCTTTAACAAAATCCTAGATCCGCCACTGTTCATGATTATGGGCCTGTAATGGTACACATGGTTAGTTATTTAATGGGACTAAAAATTAGCTCAAATTAGTTATATATAATTGGCTAGCTAGTTGGCTCACAAATAATTAAAGACTTGACTAACAAACTAGCTCTCCTGCTTGGACGGACTAGAGCTAATCTTTAACTAGCTAGCAATTAGCTCCGGTATCAAACATACCCTATAACAAGTTCTAAACTGTAAAGTAAACAGAGGTATCCTTAAAAACGCCATGGCACCAATTTTTTTTAGCTGTTCATCGCGGTACATCCTAGCAAATATGCACTTTCTATAGCACATTCTTTCAAAGAAAAAAAGCCAGGGTCGAAGTGTTCTGTAGTCTAGCCAAATTGGCCTCTTAGCTGCATGACCAAAGACGCGTTTGTTTTGGAGGACAAATGAATGTGGTGTGAGCTTTAAGCTTTGCAATGGATAAAACTTCTGCTGACACAACAAACGCTTCTTTAAATGGAATCGGTTTAAAACAAGATAGCACATATTAATGAACATCGAAGAAGCCACTTTTGTTTATATAATAAAGTGATCGAGAACTAAGGCAATCAGACAGAGGCAGACTGTAGAACTGTAGAAGATCCCCAAGCCACATCGGAGAAGTAAAAACTTGCAACGAGGTTATTAGATAGAGGCAGGACTGTAGAAGATCCAAAGGACACGCCAAATGAGAATCCCTGGTCCTATCCACATCTGGTACACCGTGCGTCCAAAACCTACTACGACGTAAAGAAGGCCATTAGCATTAACTTAATTAATGCGCCTAATAATAACTTAAGGGTACAATCAAAGACTGAAAATAAGGTTCAACGCAACGATGGAAGTACTCGTACTCCAAATACTACAAGATTTGCTACCGCTCCACCAGAACATGTCACGAGAGCCAGATGATGAATCGATAATCGTCGATGTCGAGATGGCCCCGTTCGCGTGCCCTTAAACCCGGCTTGATCCGTTTTTTTTTTCATCCGGAATAGTGTTTTTCTCTCACAAATTCCTCCAGCATTCCTCCAAACCATCCAAATTCCTCCAAAATTCCTCCAAGCGAACAGAGTGCTCATAGAAGTAACATGTGCGTGCGCACTTGTTTAGTAACCATGTATGCATGTATAAGTGTCTTTATTTGTATCATGATTTGCAAGAAGAAGAAGAAGAAGAACAAGATCCATATTCTAGGGCATGTTGGAACCCGGAAATCTCATAAGAATTGTACTTAAATTTCATAATAATCATTTCAATTTCTCAGGATTTGTACAAGAGCTTTTGAAGTGAACCGTTTGAGGCTTTGATTAATATTTTGTTATAATATACTTGTAAAATACAACAAATACATACTTTTGAATAAAGCTATTTTTAAGGAAAAAACACTTATACTATTTTAAACATTTAAACTAGAAAAGTAAAAAAATATTGTATGGTCAAAATTTTAAATTACGATCTTAGATAACCTAAAAGATTTCTCCTATTTATAACCACGGGTTCGCTCGTTTGTTGAGAAGAAGTTACAACCAGAGCAGCCGACGCTGCTGCAACAAGCACTAGTAGGCTACAAAGGAGTAGTCAATATAAATAAATAATTATTACTTTAGCCACATAATTTTTCAGACATCAGTAATAACTATTTTTTTTTGCATTCCCTCCCCTTCAAAGCAGATACTATTGCAAACCATCTAACGGTATTAAACGATGCCCTGTCAGCAGCGCACCTGAACTTGGGCCGTTGGGCGCCAGGGACAGAAGGAGTGTCAACCTGCTGAAGTGCAAAAGCGTCCCGTTGCAACAAAACCCTCTAGCCTAAGATAACTAAGAGTACCCCCAAGTCTCTTTCCGGACAACAACATTTAGTATATCCTCTTTTAGCTTTAGCCCATCGAGACGTTGGTCCGCGACATTTTGCTTTTGAAAACCGTAATCTTGTTAGCACTTTCGCAACCACAGCAGGTCGGTTTTGCGGACGAAAATATAAAGCTGATGAGTGGCACCAGCTGCAATTTGCGTGCAAGCTCCGATTTTTCCTCCTCGGCTCTTGTTCACTTCACACGCCAGAGATTAACCGCGGCGTCAACGTCATCAGCCGAAACAAACGCAGAGGGGGGAACGGAACGGGAGAGAGAAACAAGGCACCTGGCGGTGGTGGCCTTGCCCTTGCTGCGGTGGGCGAGAGGAGCGCGGCGCGGCGCGGGGCGGCGGCAAAGGCAACCCACCCCACCAAGCAGAAGCGGGCGAGCCGCGAGCGTGGCAGTTCAGGTCCAGTCTCCAGTCCAGTACACTCCCACTCCACACTATCACCACCGCCGCCGCCGCGACGAGGGGCACAGAGGAGTGGGAGAGCAGAGCAAGGAGAGAGTGGGTGCGCGGGGGCCGAGGGCGGGGAGACGAGGCCAAGAGATCCCCAGGACCTGGCGGCGAGATGATGGGCATTCGCAGAGCTCGCCGGTTCCTCTTCCTGGCGGCGGCCGCAGTCGCCGTCCTGCTGCTCCACGCGCCGCCGCCTGCGTCGTGCGCCGACATCTACGCGCTCATCTACAAGGGCTGCGCCAACCAGAGCTTCCCGGGCGGGGTGGCGCCCGCGAGCATCGCCGCGCTCTCCGCCACGCTCTCGGCGCAGTCCGCCTCCGCCAAGTTCTACAAGACCTCCTCTTCCTCGGCCTCCACGGCCTCCGCCACCTCCGTCTTCGGCCTCTTCCAGTGCCGCGGGGACCTCTCGGCCACCGACTGCGCCGCCTGCGTCTCCCGCGCCACGTCCTCCTGGCCGGGCGTCTGCGGCGCCTCCGTCGCCGCGCGGGTCCAGCTCGCCGGCTGCCTCGCGCTCTACGAGGTGTCCGGCTTCCCCCAGGTCTCCGGCATCCAGATGCTCTTCAAGACCTGCGGCACGGGCGGCGGCGGCGGCGGGGGCGACTTCGAGATGCGCAGGGACACCGCCTTCGCCGCGCTCGAGGGCGGCGTCGCCACCAGCTCCGGCGGCTTCGTCGCCACCAGCTACCAGGCCGTCTACTCCATGGCGCAGTGCGAGGGCGACCTCTCCACGGGGGACTGCAGCCAGTGCATCACCCAGGCCGTGCAGCACGTCGAGGTCGAGTGCGGCGGCGCGCCCTCCGGACAGGTCTACCTCGACAAGTGCTACATTAGCTACAGCTACTACCCCCACGGCGTGCCCCACGGCGGCGGCGCGGGAGGTCAGTCTCCTCTCCTGGCTTTACCTATGCAACGCTGTTCGATTTGACAAATTGGTGCCTTGGCTGTGCTTGCAAGTTTCATTTGCATCCAGCATTCCGATTCACTCCCAATTGCTTGTTGATGGGTCCGTGGATGCATTGGCCCGATTGATGAATAGGGCAAATGCAGCATCATTGTTCAATTGCAACCAGTTGTTAAGATTCACGTGGGTGCCTAGTTTATGACTTTGAAGTTTTGTTGGAAGTTTTGTTTGTATGTGTGTAGGTGAGATCTTGGCAGTGCTCTCTGTTCACTTGTGCTTCAGAATTGATTAATTTATAGTGATTGGTACCTTTTAGGTTGTTCCTTTGGTTGTTTTGGGCAAATGTGTGTAGATTAGTCCACTCTCAGGTGTATCATTGTATACATTAGAATCCTTGAGTGGTCCAGAACAGAATTATAGGTAGCTGTGACTCTGACGAAGTGGAACTTTGATTGAGATGTGGCATGATCTTGCTCTTATCATGTCTGTTTAGTTTATGAATTGACAGACATGGATACTTTTGTTTGCCTATATACTTCTCTTTATCTTCCACATTCTACGTGTTTCTTCAGCTAATTAGTTCAGCTTAGGAGATGTGCATTACTGAACCTCCATCAACTCCCATTCATTGTTTGGCTCACGCTTTCTGTAGGTACTATATGGTAGTAGGGTAGTGCAGTTCCATTTTCCCACCTTGTTTATGCATCTGTCTATTCAAGCTTTGATAAAAGTTGTGTTCATTGCCTTTTTGCCTTTCTTCCTGAATTTACCGGAGATATGCATGTATGATTGTTCCCATGATTAGACCATGGTGCCCCTAGTCTGATCAATCGATTTGCCTCTTCCCGTTGTGCTTCTCACTTCTCAGGGCAGCAGACAGCAAAGACTGTAGCCATTGTGCTCGGGGGAGCTGTAGGCCTGGGTTTCGTGGTCAGCTGCTTGCTTTTCGCCAGGAGCCTGGTCAAGAAGAAGGATGGTGAGTTAGTGGAAACACGAGCATGAGCAGCACTACGGCTCTCTTTGGGCTGCCACCAATATGCAGCTCCCACTGCTGTTTGTTTCACCATACGGCTGACTGTTCCTCCTTACCAAACCTGTGTTTATCTCATCCTGTGCTTGCAGATTACTGATGGGAGAGCACGGGAGGAGAATCTGGACAAAGGCATTCGGGGGGCATGGTATGTCATTTTGATGGTAGGGTTGTGTATGTTTGTTTCTTCAAGGTGGTGACTGGGGAGTGGAATACAGAGGGGGTGTTTTTTGGGTCTTCTTCCTCTGGCCATGTGAGGCTGCCACCCCTCCATGATGGCAGAGAGGGGAAAAGAGGTGGCAAGCTGTTCAGTTCAGGAAAGAAGCTGTCCACTTCTGGGGGCTATTTTGATTCTCAATTAAAATTGGTAGATGAGCTCGGGGCTGTCATCTTCTTAGCCTCTCTGCTAAGGGTTCCAGGAGTACATTGATTCTCTTGTTTTTTTTTTCCGCCAAATGAAAATACCTGTTAGGTCTAGGCTGAACGTACTTAGTCTCTTATTTAAGGTTGCAGGAGCAGGTTGAGCGTCAATTTGGTTGGTTTATTATGGAAAGTTACTTTCCATATGCTCCAGAACCAGATTTTAACTCTAGGGTTTGGTAGTAGTTGGTGCTACCACCATTGGTTAATTGGTCGCTAGCGTTGCGCCGTTGCTGTATGGACATTGCTGACCTGATAACCAGCTGTGCCGCTGTGCTGCTGTGCAGCTGTTCTCTTCTTTTGACTTGTTGTGGCTATTCGTCGTACGTTCCTGAATGCTTGCCTGAAAACTTGCTGCTCTAGCGACCAACAAGGGCCGTGTCAAACTTGTGATGGTTGCGACATGTTGCGTTGTTGTCGCTAGAAAAGCTGTCATGACATCAGATGAGAGTTACCTGTTGACAGCATAGCAGCAGGTAGTTAGATGGTTGATCTTATCTGAATGTGAAAAGGAGCTTCAGATAGCACTGTAGCCTGTACATGATTGATAATTCTTCGTTTATTTGGCGGTGCTCCACATCGAAACACTGTAGTCTGATAACCACACTTTTTAATGACAAATTACAATATGAAGTAGCTCTGTGTTTTTTTTTCGTCACGGACGGATGGCAATCGAATCATGGGCTGGGTTGGTTTTCTATTGCATTCGGAGGTCCAACACTAGCCTACATTGGCCTCCGAATTAAGTCTTGCATAACCGGACTGTCATGGGCCTAATGTAGAATTTGGCCGGGCGACATGCTTCTACTTGTGGCCCATGAAGCCTCTCCGGTGCACCCTCACAAGGAGCCCATTCTTCATGCGAAGTATGGCGGACAGCTTCGGCTCCACGACGTGGCCCGGCACCACCTCGACGGTGAAGTTCCACAGCACTGCCGCCGCCGCGGACTTCATCCCACGAACGCCATCTCCTTGCCCAGGCACATCCGTGGCCCGGCGTTGAAAGAGATGAACTTGTAGGACGGCGCGTAATGAAGCTCGGTGCCTTCCTCGTTGAGCCATCTCTCGGGGCGGAACTCCATGCAGTCCTTGCCCCACACGCCCTCCATCCTGCCCATGGATATTTTTTTATTATTTTTAACACTTTTTTAAACTATTTTTAAAACTGACACTGTTTTTTTTCTTCAAAATTAACACTTTTGGACGCGCCTGTTTGCAAGGCGCGGCGAAACAACTTTGCCGCGCAATGCATGGCGGCGCGGCAGGGGTGCGTACGTGGCAGCGACCAGGGTCGCTGACCGGTGACGTGACCCAGCTCTGCCACGCCACCGATCAGGGCGCGGCTGTGACGCGCCACCTGTCAGGGCACGACAGAGCCAAATAGAGGCATGCGACCTAGTCCATTTCCTCCCTCTCTGTTTCACTCCGCGCCGCACAGCAGCCTCCTCCGTGCCGCCCAGCCCTCGCCGCCGCACCTCCTAGCCCACACCGTCGCGCCATTGCCTCCCGGCTCCCCCATGGCCGGCCGCCGAATTTCCCTCCCTTGCTGTTCCCCTCCCTACCTTCTCCGAAACTCCTCCTCGGCCTTGTCAAGGTAACGAAGCTCCTCCTCGACCTCCACGGTGGATCGAATGATTTGAATGAGTAGTTAGGGTATGGAGGAAAATATGAGTTCGTTAGAATGTTGGATTGAAGGATTATGATTATGATTGCCAATGTTAAGGTTAATTGGTTAGTTAGAATTATGATTACCATGTATTTTGCTTGTTTGAGTTTGCATCTCAACTTTTATATGTGAATAAATATATGGAGACACTGTTGATGTACCAAATTTTATTTTTTTATTGACCAAAGTATAGTTTTTATATAGTTTTCATGTTTGCATCTAAGATAGAGTTTGCACCAAAGTGTAGGTTATATTTTATTTGTTGTAATGCAATGGTTCTCATTGACATTAATTTGTGATGTTTTGATTTTTGTTTGTTAAATTACAACTGTTTTATTAGATGCAAGAAATGTCTCGAGAGGAGTTTTGGCGAAAACGGGGTCGTCCTCGAGAATTATACCCCAACGCGTCTAGCAAAGATGCCTCGGGCCCGTCCCTCCTGACCTCCCTATACCTAACTGTGACTGTGGTTTCCCGGCCGACGTGTTTCAATCGAGATATCCAGACACAGCGGCGTGTTGCTTCTACACATGGAGTCGTTTTAATGTAAGTAATTATTTCTACTATCCTTTTTTCTTCATTTGTGTAAGTAGGCTACTAATATTTTGTTGAAATCTTATTGTGTAGGACCATGAGAGGTGTTTTTTCTTTCAGTGGATCGACGGTGCAGATAAATTTGACCCTAGGTGCCTCATTTTCGACAATTGATGTAGAGGGAGACATCCACGTGAGCACTTCCAGCGGTGGGTTCCACCCCCCTAACCCCCCGCTAATGACGGCTAAGGAGAAGCACCTAGCCGCAGTTAGACGACTCGAGCAACCTCCTCTGTGCGAATGTGGAGATCGAGCTGTGATAAACCCTGATAATACGTTGGAGTTTATGTGTCCGAACAAACACGAAGTAAAAAGTATATCTATTTAAATGTTTAGCTCTATATGTGTGCGTGTACTAATGTATTCTCTTGTAGCGTTATGAATTTGCGAAGTGTCGTTTCAATGAGTGGCTCTACGGTCATAAGAATCAATATTCGGAGCCACCAAAGGCAAATGAAAAGAAGAAAGAAAGGTTAATTTACAAAGCACCTTCAGTTAAGTGCAAATGTGGTGTTAAATCCAACTATGGTCTACTCCCTTCGGAGCTTCGAATAGGCCATTATTGCGGCCATATGGTTGACTATGATGAGGTTGGTTATTTTTGTGGTAAACATGAAATCATATTTTGTTTCTTTTGCTAAGACATATATGATATAATTTTTTGTTTGAACAGCGCACTAGGAAATGCAGGTGGGAATGTTATAATGGTCAAGCTAAGTTCTTGAATGAACTGAAGGGGAAGCAAGTAATTGCATGAAAGAGGGGATATGGATCTGACTACGTCAACCTATTCGTTAAACATCACAAAAACAAGATGCGTGAGTTTGCTAAACAGCACGGTATTCATAACCCGATCGATGTTGGGCTTGACAAATGGAGATTGGAGAGACAAAGGGCGTTAGAGGAGGAGAGAGCAAGGAAGGAGGCAAGGGAGGAGGAAAGAGTACAGATGCAGGTCTTGAACGACCATGTTGTTGCATTGTGTGCCAGTGAGTCATTGGAAGCCTTGTTATTTTCATTGCCTGCTTTTAAATGTAATATAACCGCGTTGCTAACTTGTTGCATTTCATACATGAAGGGATTGGACGTAGTGAGGACCATGCCACAGAGGTGGCCTGTGCAAGATTTAAGGAAAAGAAGTTACATGAGCACATAACATGAGCTAGTTGTACCGTTCAATCTCTGATTGTGTTGTCTGATGAGGGGGACGAGGATGAGGATGGCACTACCATGTTGAGCGATCTCATCACTCTTGCTGAGGCGGGCTTGTAGGCGAAGGAGTCTGAGGACGACACTGGCAGACTGAGCGAGCTCATCGCTCTAGTAGAGGCGGGCTTGTAGGCAGAGGAGGCTGAGGATGACACTAGCAGACTGAGCGAGCTCATTGCTCTAGCAGAGGCGGGCTTGTAGGCAGAGGAGGATGACGACGCGTTCTTGACTCAGGCCGCAGAGGCCACAAATGAAGCGAAGGCCGCTTACTATAGGCGACAGATAGATCAAGGCAATGCAGGTGAGCCTAGCCACATGAGCCAGATGAAGGAGGATGTGTTCTTGACTCAGGCCGTAGAGGCCGTAGGTGAAGCAGAGGCAGCTTACTATAGGCGACAGGCAGATCAAGGCAATGCAGGTGAGCCTAGCCATAGCAACGAGGTTGTGGTAGAGGACTGGTACTCGAATGACAAGTTGCTTACTCAGTATGTTTTAGACTGAGAATTGGTATAGGTGTGCTAGTTCAATGTTTTAGATTTGGTATTTGTATCATAGTAGAACTTTCTCGGTGCTGCATTGTGTTTCATTTAAACTATTTATGTATTGTACCCATGTAACAAACATTGTTTAATTTTTGTAACGGACATTGTGTTATCTCATAAAACTTTCACCATAAAAAATGGTATTACAATGCTGCTACTGATGTGCTCAGAAGGGAGTCTGGCCAGCGCCCAGCATGGGTTTGCTGCGCCATCGTCCATGGCGCGACAAGGCTGATGCACCAGCAGCCATGGTGTAGCAAGGTTGACGCACCCCAGCCATAGTGCGACGGTCAAAGCAGCAGCAAAAGGAACAATGCACTTCTGTTATGTCATCGTGTTGATTTAACGAATAGGTCAACATGAAGGATAAGTGCACGAGACAATCAATACACAAGTTCAGCAATACTAACTTGTACGTGTCCCAAGTTCATCGCAAGTTCGACAATACCACTGTTCGACATAAGTTCAGCAAGTCATAACTATGACACAAGTTCATCAATATATAAGTTCGACATTACTCGACATACTACATGTTCCATCAGTATATGGGTGTTCGAGTACAAGTGCATCATGTCATCATAAAGAACCACTACGACCTAGAAGTATATGGGTATGTGGATGTCGCTGCCTCTTCGGATGTGAAGGCAGCACGTTAGGGGTGAACCCAACGTCGGTACGGTCTCAATGGCGGTACACCCGACGGTACTGCTGAGTGTAACTAGGACCCTGCAATTACAATATAGGCATCGCTACTTACAATGTTTAAGTAATTGTGACGTATATGGCGAAGGGTTGTTTCAAGTACCTGTGCGTCGAACTATGTAGGAAATGGTGCATCACCAAGCTGAGACATCCCAATCTCATCATAGTCCTCCTCGTTCTCCTCAATGTCGTGCTTTGTAGGACCCTTACCGTGATTGTCGGGAGTACGAACATAAGAGGTCCCACCAGCCATCGTGTCAGAGGAACCTGCTCGTGTCGGCATAGTGCTCAAGCATAAGGAACTAGACAGGTTTGGGTCATAGGGCATCTCCCATAGAGTATCCACATAGCGGAGCTTCTGTGCCAGCTTCTTATAGCTCCTCACTTTCTGTAAAAAAAGAAAACACGGATGAATGAGTCATGCGAACCATTTAACAATTGTCTTGGCTTTGAGAATAGAATGTACATCAACGAAGACGTGTAGAATGCCGTGTGGCTCCCGTCTGGTCTCGTGAAGTCGCATGGCTGCTTCATTGGACAGACTTGTCAACTATGATGCCTGCATACACAAGCAAGCTAAGTTAACATCAGTATAATTCATAGGAACATCGACGTGTAGTTGTATTGAAATTCAAATTTCTTACCATGTATCTCTGTAGCGGGGCTCTCTAAAGCTGTGTCTCCATCCTTGTCGCCTCATCGTACGCATCAGCGATGTCATCCTCATCTTTGTCCTCATCAATTGGCTTGTTAATGTAGGGTGCTGAAAGCATCTAGGCCCCTAGTTGGATTTCGGTGATTAATGTCAATACAATATTACTATGACTAACGTGTGTTTTGTAGAGGCAATAAAGTTAGGTCATGGTAATGGAGATCGATTGGGCAATCGAGGTGGTCATGCCCCTACGATGGAAATCATTTTGGTTTTCAAAGGATGGACGACAAGGTTAAGGATGACTAGTTCTAAGTGTCGATTGGAGTTGGAAAGACACTTAGAGTAGTTTAGGACTTTGTTTTTTCCTTTGGCCGTACTATTAAGGGGGGTATGAACGGGTAGCTTGACTTAGTTGAGTCTAGTGAGTTAGGTGTGGTGCACACTTGTTTAAACTAGCTCTAGGTAGCTCCTATGAATGCCTAAGATCCTTTGGAGCAAACTTTATTCACATATGTTCGAGAGTTGGAAGTGAATGGAGGGTCAAATGCTGACCGGACGCTGGCTCCGGTGCGACCGGACGCTGGCCGTAGGGTTCGGTCAGTTCATTTGATCAAGAGACTGTGTTCGGTGCGACCAGACGCTGGAGAGGTCAACTGATCGGATGCTAAAGTCTAGTGTCTGGTCGACTCTAGTAAGGTTTCAGAGAAGGGAATCTATGACCAAATGCGTCCGGTCAGTACTGACCAGACCCTAGGGGTTCAATGTCCGGTCGAGTACAGTAAGGTTTCAGTAAGGGTTTAATGTGATCGGATGCGTCCGGTCAGTAGTGATCGGACCCTGCCAGCGTCCGGTCAACACATTTTCACTGGTTCATGGGTTGAACTGACCGGAGCATCCGGTCAACCTGACCGGAGCGTCCGGTCACCCCGCAGAAGCTCATAACGGTTTGTTTTTCAGATTGCCTTATAAATAGAAGCTCCACTCGTGTGTGGAGTTACTTTTGCTCATTCCAACAGCTAAGAAACATGTTTGTGAGTGCCAAGAAGAGCAAGGTCCTAGTGAGGTGATTGAGATTTGAGAATCTAAGAGAGTAGCCTCATTAGTGAATCAAGAGTAGCAAAGTGTGCATCCATCTTCTCATTAGGCTTCGAGTGGTCAAGTGAGAGTTCGTGCTTGTTACTCTTGGTGATCGCCATCACCTAGATGGCTTGGTGGTGATTGGGAGCTTGGTGATCACTCGGCGGAGCTTGTGGGTGACCCAACTCAAGTTGTGAGCGGCTTTGGGTGATTCGCCACGACGGAGTATCGAAGAATCAACCCGTAGAGAGCACTTGATCCTTGCACGGATTAAGGGAGAGCTACACCCTTCCATGGGTGCTCCAACGAGGACTAGTGGGGAGTGGCGACTCTCTGATACCTCGGCAAAACATCGCCGTGTTCCTCTCTCTCTATTTACTTTGAGCATTTACTTTGAGTATTTACTTTGAGCAATTCAATACTTATTTTTACATTCATAGAATTGCCATGCTAGAGTAAGTTTGGAACATAGGTTGCAAGTCCATTGTGCGTTAGTTTGATAGAAATACTTTTCTAGGCACAAGGGGTTAATTGGGCTATCCGTAGGATTTGATTATTGCAAGAAAATTTAGAATTAGCCCAATTCACTCTCCCTCTTAGGCATCTTGATCTTTTCAATTGGTATCAGAGCCTCGTGCTCATGTTTTAAGCTGAATCGCTTTGAGCAAGATGTCTCACGAGGATGGACCTCCTCCTATCTTTGAGGGAGATGACTTTTCATATTGGAAAATCCGCATGGAGGCATACTTAAAAGATCTAGACGTTGGTATTCTTAGAGCCGCCTCTCAAGGCTTCCCAAAACCTCGGGATGCTACTAACTTACAAGGCGATGAGGTTAACTATAAAAAATGGAATGCAAAGGCTCGAAACACCATCTTTAGAGGCCTTTGCAAAGATGTGTTTAATCGTGTAAGGAACCACAAAGACGCCCATGCACTATGGTCGGACGTTTGTGCACTCCATGAGGGAACCAAGAGTGAGCGTGAGGAACGCTATCATCTTGTGATTAAAAAGCTAAATTCTTTTGAGATGTTTCCCAAAGAAAGTGCTAATGAGATGTATTCTCGTTTAAATGTTCTTATAGAGGAAGTCAATGGGCTTGGACTTACTCAAATGTCACCATCTGACGTTGTGAGAAAGATCTTGAGTGTCCTTCCCATTGACAAATATAGGCACATTATGACCATGCTATATCAAGGTCATCTTTCCGCCGCTACACCGACACAAATCTTGGGAAAGATCAATGCTCATGAGATGTACATACACATCACACCACAAGATGGCTCATCCTCTACAAAGAAGAAAGAGAAGGACTTAGCATTCAAAGCTAGCCAAGATAAGGGAAAAGCAAGATTGAGTATGAGAGCTCAACTAATGAAGAAGATGATAAAGAAAGTCTTGCTCTCATGGTGAAGAAGACCGCCAAGATGCTAAAGAAGCTAAATAAAAGTAGCATCAAGTTTAACGGCAAGAAGAAGTTCTTCACTAGCTCAAGAAGAAAGCCAATCTCTGAGATAGATTGCTACAATTGTGGCAAACTTGGCCATCTAGCTCATCAATGCACAAAGCCCAAGAAAGACAAGTTCAAGAACAAGAACAAGGGTAAGAAAGATGACTCAAGCAATGAAGATGAAGATGAGAAGAAAAAGAACAAGCCACACAAGAAGAGAGATGGCAAAAAGAGAGACTTCTACAAGAAGAAGAGTGAAAAGGCCTACATTGTCAGTGATTGGCTCACGGACATTGATTCATCAAGTGGATCATCCGATGATGATAGTGACAATGAGAAGGTGGCCGCCATTGCTATTGATCTTGCTTCTTCACCGCCACCATCGCCATCATCCTCTACACACCTATGCCTTATGGCCAAGGGTGAACGCAAGGTAACTAAGAATGATGATAGTAGTGATGAAGAGCAAGCTAGTGATGATGATAGCGATAGCGATGATGATGATTCACCTACATATAATGATATTGTCAAAATACTAAGAAAATACACTAAGGTCATTAGAAAGAGTAGAGCTACAAATGAAAAGCTTGATGCTAAAAATGATTCACTCTTAGCGAAGTGTGATACATTGGAAAAGGCTAATGATGAGCTTAGAGAAACTAATGATGCTATATCATCCAAACTCAAGGAGCTCAAATCTTCTAAGAAAGAGCTTAAGGATAAACATGATAAACTTGAGTGGGTGCACAATGAGCTCATCACTAGTCACAACAAGCTAAAAGATGAGTATACAACTCTTAAGATCAATCATGATACTCTTGTTATTGCTCAAGAATTCTTACCAAATGAGCCACATGATGCTACTAACCATGTTGTTAAGATTGATATAGCTACATCATGTGATGATTTAATTGATGAGAGCATTGAGCAATGATCTAGTGGCAAAGGCAAGCAAGTGGTTGAGTGCAATGACTATGATGAATATGTCAAGCTCAAGAACACAAATGAAAAGCTTATGAAAGATCTTGAAGAAATGAAAAGCCACAACACCATTGTGCTAGAAACTCTTGATCATGACAAAGAGTTGGTTCTTGAGAATGAGAAGCTCAAAGAAGAAAACAAGAAGCTCAAGGAAGAGAAGAAAGATGATGCTCTAAAGGAAGAAAATAAGAAACTTAAGTTGGAGAAAGAGCATCTCAAGATTGGGTTGAGCAAGTTTGCTAGAGGCAAGCACCTTCAAAGTGAGCTACTCATGAACACCGTCATGAAGATGGATAGAAGTGGCATTAGATATGTGGCAAGTGTAGAGAAGAAGAAGGCTCAAGCTCAACAACAACAATCAAAGCCAAAGCCAAAGCCAAAGAGATGTTTTGAGTGTGGACAAGAAGGCCACTTTGTTTATGAGTATCAAACTCCACCGCCACAACCCTTGCCCAAGCATGCTAGACCCTTTGCTTTCAATGCTCACTACATGCTTAGAAAAGATTCTAGTGGAAAGATGAAAGTCATATTCTTAGGACCCCCTAACAAGAGTAGGCCTAAGAAGATTTGGGTGGCTAAGTCACTTGTTGAGAAGGTGAAGGGCCCTCAACAAGTTTTGATTCCTAAAGCTTGAATCTCTTGTGTGTAGGTGAACTACAAGACCGGTGGAAGTCATTGGGTTATTAATAGTGGTTGCACTCAACATATGACCGGTGATCCTCGTATGTTCACCTCACTAGATGAAGAGGTAGATGGACAAGAGAAAATAACATTTGGAGATAATTCAAAGGGCAAGGTTAAAGGATTGGGCAAAGTGGTAATATCAAATGATCATTCCATCTCCAATGTGCTCTATGTTGCTTCATTGAACTTCAACTTGCTATCCGTTGGACAATTATGTGATCTTGGCTTTCAATGCTTGTTCACCGAGAAGGAGGTTGTTGTATCCAAGGTAGATGATAATCAAGTGATATTCAATGGATTTAGATACAACAACCTATATCTAGTGGACTTCACCTCCGAAGATGCAAATTTGAAGACTTGTCTATTCATCAAAACAACACTTGGGTGGCTATGGCATAGAAGACTTGCTCATGTT
Organism: Miscanthus floridulus; assembly: GCF_019320115.1. Classification (NCBI taxonomy): domain Eukaryota; kingdom Viridiplantae; phylum Streptophyta; class Magnoliopsida; order Poales; family Poaceae; genus Miscanthus; species Miscanthus floridulus. The sequence goes on from NC_089580.1 coordinate 195,887,942, forward strand.
GGGATGAGCTCACTCAAGAAGCTTATGAAGAATGATTTGGTGAGAGGATTGAAGGATGTAAAGTTTGAGAAGGACAAGCTTTGTAGTGCATGTCAAGCCAGCAAACAAGTTGCAAATACTCATCCAACCAAAGCTTTCATGTCAACCACAAGAGTGCTAGAACTTCTATACATGGATTTATTTGGACCAACAACATACAAGAGTTTGGGAGGGAATCTCTATTGTCTTGTGATTGTGGATAACTATTCAAGGTATACATGGGTATTCTTCCTTCATGATAAATCCAAAGTTGCATCTTGCTTCAAGAAGTTTGCCAAGAGAGCTCAAAATGAATTTGAAGTAAAGCTCAAAAAGATTAGAAGTGACAATGGGAAAGAATTTGACAATACAAACATTAAGCATGAAGTCTCCGCAACTTATACTCCTCAACAAAATGGTGTAGTTGAGAGGAAGAACTGGACTTTAATCACTCTTGCAAGGACAATGCTAGATGAGTACAATACCCTCGAAGCTCTATGGACAGAAGCAATCAACACCGCATGTTATGCATCCAACTACCTATTCCTTCAAAAGTTCCTTGGGAAGACACCTTATGAGTTGCTCAATAGGAAGAAGCCAGACGTCTCCTTCTTTAGGGTGTTTGGTTGCAAATGCTACATCTATAAGAAACGGCAACACCTAGGGAAGTTCCAAAGACGTTGTGATATTAGTTTTCTTGTTGGTTACTCATCGAAGTCTAAAGCATATAGAGTATTTAATCATGCCACCGGCTTGGTTGAAGAAACATATGATATGGAATTTGATGAATCTAACGGCTCCCAAGGAGCACATGAGAATCTTGATGATGAAGGTGATGAACCATTGAGGGAGGTTATGAAGAATATTCTAGTGGGAGACATCAAGCCAAAAGATGATGAAGATGATGTACAAATCATTGATCAACCTTCTTCATCAAGTGTACCACAAGATGGTGAAAAAGATAGGAGAGTAGAAAATGAAGATACTCATATCTCCCATGAGCAAATGGTGGTTCAAGCACAAGACGTTGATGCTCCACAACCTCCTCCTCAAGTGGTCCATAGAAGAAATACACCTCTCCTATAAGATCATCCACAAGATCTCATCATAGGGAGTCCAACAAAGGGTGTAATGACTCGATCACAAAAACTTACTTCATTTATTGCTCATCACTCTTTTGTCTCTTGCTATGAGCCTACCAAGGTAGAAGAAGCTCTTAAAGATCCGAATTGGATCAATGCCATGCATGAAGAGTTGAATAACTTCACTCGCAATAAAGTTTGGACTCTTGAAGAGCGACCAAAAGGTGCAAGAGTCATTGGAACAAAGTGGGTGTTCCACAACAAGCAAGATGATCAATGTGTTGTTGTGAGGAACAAGGCAAGACTAGTTGCAAAGGGGTTCTCTCAAGTTGAAGGTTTGGATTTTGGAGAGACCTTTGCACCGGTTGCAAGATTAGAAGCCATCCATATCCTTCTTGCATATGCATCACATCATGAAATGAAACTATATCAAATGGATGTGAAAAGTGCATTTTAAATGGCTTTATTAATGAACTAGTCTATGTTGATCAACCTCCCGGGTTTAAAGACCCTAGATATCCTAATCATGTTTATAGGTTGTCCAAGGCACTATATGGGTTTAAGCAAGCCCCAAGAGCTTGGTATGAGCGCCTTTAGGACTTCCTCATTGAGAAGGGCTTCACCATTGGGAAGGTCGACACCACACTATTCACCAAGAAGCTTGATGGGCATATCTTTATTTGTCAAGTATATGTTGATGATATCATCTTTGGATCATCAAATTAAGACTCATGCAAAGAATTTGGTGAATTGATGTCAAAGGAGTTTGAGATATCAATGATTGGTGAGCTTATATTCTTTCTTGGTTTTCAAGTCAAGCAAATGAAAGAAGGCATCTTCATCTCTTAAGAGAAATACACAAAAGATCTTCTCAAGAGATTCAAGATGGATGAATGTAAGCCAATCAAGACACCAATGCCTACTAATGGACATCTCGACCTAGATGAGGGAGGTAACCCAATTGATCAAACTCTCTACCGTTCCATGATTGATAGTTTGTTATATTTGACCGCATCTAGGCTCGACATCATGTTTATTGTGTGTATGTGTGCTAGATTTCAAGCTAGTCCTAAGGAAACACATTTAATTGCCATAAAAAGAATCCTTAGGTATCTTAAGCACACACCAAGCATTGACCTTTGGTATCCCAAAGGAGCTATATTTGAATTAATTGGCTATTCCAATTCGAATTACGCTGGATGCAAAGTTGATAGAAAAAGCACATCCAGAGGGTGCCATTTGCTTGGTAGATCACTTATGTCTTGGTCCTACAAGAAACAAAATAGTGTGGCTTTGTCCACCGCCGAAGCGGAATATATTGCCGCGGGTGCTTGTTGGGCATAAATTTTATACATGAAACAAACTTTGCTAGACTATGGTGTAGTTCTAGAAAAGGTACCTCTTTTGTGCGACAATGAAAGTGCGATAAAACTTGCAAATAATCCGGTTCAACACTCTCACACCAAGCACATAGATATCCGCCATCACTTTCTAAGAGATCATGTTGCTAAAAATGATATATCACTAGAAGGTGTAAGAACCGAAGATCAATTAGCGGATATCTTCACTAAACTACTAGATGAGGCTACATTTTGTAGATTGCGGAATGAGCTCAATGTACTTGACTTTAGCAACTTCACTAAAAATTGAGCTTGTGTTGTCCCTTGCATTCATTGTTATATACAACATGTTTAATTTTTGGCAATGCATATAGGGCTTGTCTAACATGGTTAAGATAACCGCCGAAAAGCATGTGAAGAAGCTTAGCCTTGGATCAAACTTGACAAGCAACTAGATTTACTTACAAAGTATTCCATATGCATGGATGTTGTTTTGTTGTTTTGTTCCATTTGCTCTCTTATTGCCTATTTTCTTAAAAAAGAATTATAGCCTAAGGCAAAATATTTTGAAAAATATGAGGGTTTGAGAGAGATCACTCACATCAGTCCTAATTGGTGTTTATTTGGATCTTATTCAAGTTGGGACTTGATTGGGAACAGGCAGCGCGAAGGAACTTTGAAGATTTGCTAGAAAAGGTGCACCGGACGCTGCTGTCTAGCGTCCAGTTAGTTCAGAGAAGGTGAACTGCTGCTGAAGGAGTGACCGGACGCTGTGTTTGTGCGTCCGATCAGGAAGGGATCTAGCGTCCAGTCATTTGAAAAAGAAATAGGCTGTACTGACTGGACCCTGCCTGCGTCTGGTCATCGACCTCCGGACACGTCCGGTTGTGATTCCAGAGGAATTGGACCTCTCTGGAATCGACCGGACGCTGGGTGGTAGCGTCCAGTCGCTACCACCGGAGCATTTGGTCAGTGGATTTCACGCGGCATCAGGACTCTTTCTCTGTTTCCTTATCTGTTGCGTTGGGGGACCTATTTAATCGCATCTGCCGTACCCTTTGCCCCGCATCCCGCCAAGCCCAAGCCAGCGCCGCTGTAGCTCCTCCACGCCTCTGTAAGCTCGCCGCAATAGCTCCACCACGCCGTCGAGCTTTCCTATCACCGGAGTACTGCCCGCACTCGCCTCTGCTCCACGACCACATGCCGAGCACCTCGCGCTAGCCTCGCACGCCACTGCGCCGTCGCAGCTAAGCCCGCAGCCGAGCACTTTGCCACGCCGTCATCGCCCGCGTGTGCCACCGTCGGCTCCTAGGCACCGAGCACCACTCAAGGCCGTTGTTCCAGTGCCCTAGCCCTACCTCCTTGTCGGTAAGGCCAGACCTTTGCTCCAAATTTGATCTACTTGTGACCTAGATAAAATTGCAATGCACTGATTTCAAATCACATCCAGGGATTTCGATCTACCCTAGCCCTAGTCGGTTCTGAGGTTCCCCGTGTGACGTCTTCTCTTTTCCTGGATCGCTGATCGTTAGGTAGCATGCCCGTCGTCTCAATTTCATACCTACATTGCTTGCTTCCTAGGTCTTTCACATCTATTAGATATATTGTATTTATTTGTAGATCAATCTGTTCCATCGTGTAGCGAGTCGGTGTTGTTGAGGTTCTTGTGGCAGTTGTCAGTCAACTTGGAGCCAAGCTCGCGAGTAAGGATCGAGGCTAAGCCTCGGGAGTGTCAGTTTGATAGTTGATCTTCATCAGCGGCAGTTCATCCTCTTGTCAGATTAGATGGCTCGCACGAAGAATGTTGGTGGTGGTCCGAGAGATGACGATTGGAGGCCCCCGCCTCGCCAGCCTGCAGGACCAAAAGGCAAGGCAACGAAGCAAGTGACATCCAAGAAGCGCAAGTACCCCAACGCAGAGACAGCGAGAGCAGCTGCAGTCACTAAGGCCACAGAGCATGCCGAGAGAGGCGGTGCCCATAGTGGAGTTGTCATAGCAGATCATCTGGCACCAGACGCGCAGGGCAGACTGAGGGAGATTGAGCGACTTTATGGTAGTCCACCTAGGACTATCATGATGGTAGGACGTCGTCTGGCTATTGAAGAGCCTTAGCGTTAGGGGGAGTCTTAGCAGGAGCCATAGCAGCAACCCCCATCAGTAGAGCCTCAGCCAGCTCAGAAGACTCAGGAGGGCCAGCAGGCCGAGGAGACCGAGCAGGCACCCCAGCTACGCTGCTCTAGTCATACCAGTGCTACAGTTCTAGCAAGGCCAGCTATATAGCACAGGGGTTCACGCCCACCGCCCAGACCGTAGGGTCCGCCTCTAGTAGTACATCTTGACTTGAGGGCCGCCATAGCTAGACAGGTTCACCAGCTGAGGTTTGTTGAGTTTGACATGTGGTTCCCTCCGAGGAGGGATGAGAGAGCTGCAGAGGGTTTCTATACACCACTCTAAGAGGATTTCTATAATGCTTTTCTAAACAGTGGGGCACTGTTTAGATCTCAGAGAGTCTGCAGTATAGAGTCTATTGTGGTAGCAGCCGGAGAGCATATCCGCCCCTACTTGTCATATTTGTCGGGGCTCACAGATCTGATTAGCCAGACAGGAGTATATGTACCATCTTGGGTTCAGCAGTTTTATGCTTCGCTCTACGTTGATCTGCATCACAACTTCATACACTTTGCATTCAACGGCAGAGACTACAGGGTGATGAGTTTCAGGGCCTGGGAGATACTGAGGCTACAGGATCAGCCCGTCAGATTGCATGAGGTATGCTATGGACAGTAGGAGCCTCCTAGGCGTCCTCATGGAGGGTTGGTGCCCCCTACTGATCTTGTGCGCCATTGTTTCAAGGAGCCCTTTGGTGAGGGGTCGAGGAGGAACCCCAGTGACCTGACTCCTATAGCGCGAGTGCTAGAGGCCATTATTAGGAGGACACTACTTCCCAGGTTGGGATATAGGGAGGGTCTAACTCGCTTACAGCTCTGGCTTCTTAATGCCCTAATGCAGCAGACCGTGTTCGATATTTGGGACCTCCTTCTATCAGAGATGGAGGATACTATAGCTAAGGGCTTCAAGGGTCGCAGATAGCTTCCATATGCACATTGGATTACTTTCCTGATGCTCCAGTCTATGCAGGTTCGGACCCCTGAGATGGTTGCAGAGTACAAGGGTGCCACCACAGAGTTTCCAGCATATAACATGGCACAAAGGATTAGGTACAATACTCCACAGGCACCCGCTTAGCCTAGTCATCATCCAGATGTTCCAGAGTCAGTAGCTCAGTAGGACAAGATCAGTAGAGGCATAGCCGCTATAGAGGAGGAGCAGCTTGAGGCACAGCAGGGGATGACCGAGTCCAATGATAGTTCAGATGATGACTATTAGTCGATTCCTCATATGCCTCCACGTAGACATGATGCAGAGGCTGGCAGTTCTAGCTTAGCTCCACCTACACCGCAGATGGACCCCGCATTGATTGCCATTCTTGAGCGGATGCAGCAGGAGCAGGCACGACAGGCTCAGAAGATAGCTGCCAACTTTGCACAGTTTCAGGCTCATCAGGACGAGTTCCAGTGGCAGCAGCAGCTCCTTCAGCAGCAATAGTTACTTATGCAGTAGCAGCTCATGGGATTTATGCAGCATATAGTAACAGCACTTAGGGCCCCATAGCCACAACCTTTGCCCTAGCTTGCTTAGCCTGCCACCACTATGATGACTCCAGCAGTACAGCCTAGTGGGCTTCAAAGTCAGGGACAGCCTCTAGCTCCATTTGCTTCACCTATAGTTCAGGTGTCCCAGTGGCTGTCCTCACCAGTGGTAGCCCCACAGTTCACACCTTTTCAGACGGGCTTCACACCAGAGCAGTCATCCTCGCTATTTGTGCCTGACACGTTAGTCTCCAGGAGTCTTGGAGCATCCTTTAGTGAGTTGACCGGCATGCCTACACCACCTCATATGCATGTCGCCGGTCCTTCTACAGCAGCTCCAGTTGTTATGACTACTCAGAGGCTCCCCTTGTCTGTCGCCTCATCAGATCCTACGACAGACGTCCTAGCAGCATCACAGGCAGCACCTGCCCTAGCTCAGACCTAGACCGCTTCAGCGACACTTCCTGCTATAGAGGGTCAGTTAGTACAGAGCTCAGGGTCAGATGATGATGGCACTCAGTTTCATCTTACTCCATGTACTTCAGTGCCCGGCTCATCCGCTGCAGCCCCACTGACCGACCCTTAGGTTTTGGTGTTTGACATCAAAGGGGGAGAGGGTTTGAGTATGTAGACTCAGGGGGAGCGCCTTTTAGGGGGAGCTAGTTATCTAGTAGTAGCTTATTATATACATTTGGAGTTCTATTTGTGTGATACACTATTACTATTATGCATTCGTGTGTTACTTTTATGCATACTATTATATCTATGTGATAGTGCTATCTACGTGATTGAGATATATGACATGTGCGCTCTCTACTTTACATTATTTATATGTCATATCACTTGTGTTATGCTCATTTGCTTTTGCTTCCGCGTCTATACTTTGATGCAAATGAGCTTTGTTACTTGTACTCATGCTTAATTCATATCCTTTGAGTACATTGTGTTGGCTTGGGTCATATAAGCTTGCCTAACTCTTTTGTTCCTATTGACAAAAGCTTATATGAATCAAGCCTGACAAAAACCTCACTCTTTCACATACTCGAGGTGGTATTGTCATCAATCACCAAAAATGGGGAGATTGAAAGCATCTAGGCTCCTAGTTAGATTTCGGTGATTAATGTCAATACAATATTACTATGACTAATGTTTGTTTTGCAGAGGCAATAAAGTTAGGTCATGGTAATGGAGATCGATTGGGCAATCGAGGTGGTCATGCCCCTACGATGGAAATCGTTTTAGTTTTTAAAGGATAGACGATAAGGTTAAGAATGACTAGTTCTAAGTGTCGATTGGAGTTGAAAAGACACTTAGAGTAGTTTAGGACTTTGTTTTTTCCTTTGGCCATACTATTAAGGGGGTATGAATGGGTAGCTTGACCTAGTTGAGTCTAGTGAGTTAGGTGTGGTGCACACTTATTTAAACTAGCTCTAGGTAGCTCCTATGAATGCCTAAGATCCTTTGGAGCAAACTTCATTCACATATGTTCAAGAGTTGGAAGTGAATAGAGGGTCAAATGCTGACCGGACGCTGGCTTCGGTGCGACTGGACGCTGGCCACAGGGTCCGATCAGTTCATTTGATCAAGAGACTATGTTCGGTGCGATCGGACACTGGAGAGGTCAACTGACCGGACACTGAAGTCCAGCGTCCAGTCGACTCTAGTAAGGTTCTAGAGAAGGAAATCTATGACCGAACACGTCCGGTCAGTACTGACCGGACCCTAGGGGTTCAGCGTCCGGTCAAGTACAGTAAGGTTTCAGTAAGAGTTTAATGCGACCAGACACGTCCAGTCAGTAGTGACCGGACCCTGCCAGCATCCGGTCAACACATTTTCACTGGTTCACAGGTTGAACTGACTAGAGCGTTCAGTCAACCTGACCGGAGCGTCCGGTCACCCCGTAGAAGCTCATAACGGTTCGTTTTTCAGGCTGCCTTATAAATAGAAGCTCCACTCGTGTGTGGAGTTACTTTTGCTTATTCCAATAGCTAAGAAACACGTTTGTGAGTGCCAAAAAGAGCAAGGTCCTAGTGAGGTGATTGAGATTTGAGAATCCAAGAGAGTAGCCTCATTAGTGAATCAAGAGTAGCAAAGTATGCATCCATCTTCTCATTAGGCTTTGAATGGTCAAGTGAGAGTTCATGCTTGTTACCCTTGGTGATTGCCATCACCTAGACGGCTTTGTGGTGATTGGGAGCTTGGTGATCACCCGGCAGAGCTTGTGGGTGACCCAACTCAAGTTGTGAGTGGCTTTGGGTGATTCGCCTCGATGGAGTGTCGAAGAATCAACCCATAGAGAGCACTTGATCCTTGCGCGGATCAAGGGGGAGCTACACCCTTCCACGGGTGCTCCAACGAGGACTAGTGGGGAGTGGTGACTCTCCGATACCTCGGTAAAACATCACCGCGTTCCTCTCTCTCTATTTACTTTGAGCATTTACTTTGAGTATTTACTTTGAGCAATTCAATACTTGTTTTTACATTCATAGAATTACCATGCTAGAGTAAATTTGGAACATAGGTTGCAAGTCCGTTGTGCGTTAGTTTGATAGAAACACTTTTCTAGGCACAAGGAGTTAATTGGGCTATCCATAGGATTTGATTGTTGCAAGAAAATTTAGAATTAGTCCAATTCACCCCCCCCTCTTGGGCATCTTGATCCTTTCAGGTGCCTGCATATGTGTGCGGGTACTCCTATGCAACCATTGGAGGTAGCGGTCGAAGTTGCATTGGTCGTGCGGCGGTATCTCAGTGATCTGGACCCTTTGTCGACTGTCCCATTCATGGATGAATGGGGCATGCATCACGGCCTAATTCTTCTCCTTGTACCTGTTCCTTCAATCATACCTACAAGTTTAACATAAGTTAATGGTTGTATGTATGCTTATGACTACTAAATTATTATGTTTTAGTTGTTGCACCTGTGTACCTTTCTGTTGGTTGTGTATAGCGGCGGTGGGCATGGCTGCAATCTTCCAAACTGCCTATACACCCTTATAGGGTAGTGCGTCTCAACCATGTGGAAGAAAATTAGTGGCCCGTTAAAAAGCCACTCGTCTGACTCTTCTTCAGTGCGAGGACTCAAGTACCCCTTTAGCTCGAATCTAGACTAGGGACACCAATTCACCTAAAAGTTAGGTAACTACAGTTAGGTTTTTAGAATAATAAAAAAGCAATAACAACGACTAGCAGTATCAAAGTGGTCGTTATCTGGTGCTGTGTTAGGACGTCTAGCGTGTCCGAGTACTGCCTGTACTACCGCTTTGGGTTCCCTCTAACTACGTCCGCTTCTTGCCAGACATATAGAGCAGTCGGTCCTACGTCCATGTGATTCCATGCCTGCATTGAATAAGATAGTCAGTCACAAGTGCGGCATCAAGTTTGAGGAAAATAATAAATCGATGCACTTATAGGTAAACCATGAACAACGGGCCTCCCGACTAACCATCGCTCCCAACACCAAACATGTAGTAGGTGGGAACAACCTCCTAGGTTGGCACCTCCTATACTACGTTGGCAGGCAACACAGAGCTGACGATAGATCCATGCTAGGACCGTGCTGCCCCAGCTATACGCTCCTATATTCTCCCATGGTTGGCTCAGTATGTTGAGGAAGGCCCAGCTGATGGTGTTACCCGATGCGTCGGGAAACAGGAAGGTGCCTAAGTGCCACAGCCACACCCTAGCATACCTCTCGATCTCCTGCTCTGGAGCGTTTGGGTGCAGCGGCGCCCCAAAGTTTTCTATTATCTAGCTCAAACTAACACCGGATGTTTTCCTGAAATATTTTGCAAACATTAAATGAGAGCTGACACCGGATGTTACATGAGAGCTGAGGGAACAAAAACAAACATTAAACTAGACAAAGACAATACACATTATAATAGTTATGTACTACACCCTCCATGTAAATAGCAAAATTATTTACAGAATATGTGCCAGTGTCAAAATAGTAAAAGTTTGAAACGTAGAAATTCTTAGTTTGCTCTCTTAGCATCCTCATCCTCGGGTGGTCTTCTACCATAGAACTGCTCCACCAAGTCCATCCAGTGATCGTTATCAAGGATCCCAGTCACTGGAAGAACCCTCCAACTGTAGACACATAATCATCTTCATGTCTTGCATCGTGATAGTCATCTTGCCACACGGAAGGTGTGGGCCTCTAGCCTCCACCTGTTGGTTTTTAATTCAATACAAGAAGTTTTTTAATTCAAACAATGAGACAAATCAATGCTTTGTACTATCACAAACATGTATCAAATCATACCTATCGACAACAGCAGTGAGAAGTGTAGGGTCGAGGATTGGTAGCCCGGTGTTGAAGACCCAGACGATCTCAAGGAAGCCGGCACACTATATGTACGGCCGGTATCGCTCCTCCCAGCGGTGCGGCTAGTGCGTGCATAGTCTAAGAGGTACCAAGTCCTCCTAAAGCTCCGACAGGCGCTTCGCTCGGTGGCCCTTGTCGTAGTGCACCTAAAGAATGAGGTACTGTGGATGATGATCCCCCCATCCCAGTTCAAATTTCAAATGGATATGTTAGAACAAACATTAAGAGTACTATAATATGATGGAACATTAGTGCAAAAAAAAAGTAAATATAAAAGGAATAAACTATTATGCAAAATTAGAGAATAAACATATATCATAATAAACATAGCTCAAATTAGCGGGTGATGCCAATTTGCCGCCGAACCACCAAGTGAGCGGTCGACACAATGGGGACGTAGCTTGGTGGCAACCAAGTGAACCTCAGGAGAAAATCATCATGTCAACATTGTCTTCATCATATTCTCGGTGGTTTGCATTCCGCGCAACATAAGATTGTATTACTTTCATTTACATTCTGCTTGTGTAGTTGCTCTTATGACTAGTTTAGCTTTAGTAGCTTGCTAATTACCTTCTTGCTTGTTGTAGCACTCGGTTTTAATAACAAAACCAGATACACACCATATGTGAGCCCAGGAAGTCAAATATCACATATAGCTACAAATAAGGGTAATATCGAAAGACAATGGTCAATATATAACGTACTTAGTATAAAGGATATAACCTTAGACAACAAATAGCGAAAAGACAACTCCGATCTTCAGGTGAAGACTCCAATTCCATAGGGACAACGAATTGGTTGATCACAAGCCTAACTCCTCAAGACTAGCAATCTGGTACCCATCCAGGATTTTTCCAAATAATTGAAAAGTAAAGCAAGCGTAAGTACATATCGTACTCAACAAATATAACATGGGGTTCATAAGAATAAAAAGGCTGCACTGGTTTAACTATGATTAGCTTTTAATGAGTCATGATTTTACCAATAGGGTGGCAACAAGTTTATTCATAAGCCCATATAAACACATGATCAGGTAAACATGAATAATGAATAGCATAAATAGTAATCATTAGTGTTCATCATCTATTCCGTAAGGATTCTAAGGCCCCTCATGATCATGAGCACGACTGATATACCAGTTTTACACTCTACAGAGGTTGTACACTTTCACTGTGAGTCTTGATTTACCCTTTCGCCCGAGGTAGCTAATCTCTTGACCCACTTCCAAGGAAGGTGGTAGGGTTCACTATGAAGCCTTTCAAAGGTTCGTCTAACAAGTTAGGGCCATTAGATTCACTCGGCAAACAGATGTAGAGGCCCCCTTCTCGATGGCACAATGACGCGCAACCTATACATAGGGGGACAGAGGCCATACTATACCTGATTTGGCAAGCCATTCTTATGCAAATAAATGTAACCACCAACAAGCTAGAAAAGGTCCACATACTGAGCTAAAGCCAGAGCCATGTAGCTCTCACAGTTGTACTGTAAGTCCCGGATGATCACTTATAGATAAGTCCTTAAGGAGAGGAATCTAGAGCACCATAAAACATCCCAATGCTCTAGCCCCCTTGTTCCATGTTGCTAAAAACGTCTTTTAGTGTTTATTGCATATACCATTAGTCAAGTTACAAGATCATGACTTTAGTTTGAGCAGTAGCATCATACTACCCATTGCAATACCCCATAGATGACAAGGAACAAGGTACGCAGTACTAGGAAATCCTTAGTGGTAATCAAGATAGACACATGCAACATGCATTAAATGATTAAAGGTGTATATGACAACAAGGAAGATCCCATGCTATACTTGCCTTAAACCTTGATCATCTTCTAGTCCAAGCCTTCAAAGATCTGCTTCTTGATTCACCATGTATAGCTCACCGACTGGACACGATCATAAAGCACCACACAAGCAAACAATAGATCTAAATTAGAACAGTACACCAAACATAATAAATAGCAAGTAAAAAGGTTTTAAAGATGTTCTACACGTTATTACGAACACATAGACGCCAAAAGCACTCTAATCGGAGCTATAACGAAGAAGTTATGAATTAAAAAAAATTTCCTTTAATAAAATAATAGTATAAATCTAACCTCAAATTTCAAAAGTTGAAAACATGTTTAACAGTAGCTTGAACATGTAGATTACGCAATTACGAATCTAACGCAACTTGAACGGATCAAATCGGAGTTAAAACGAAGAAACTACGCATAAAATAAGATCAATGGCAATTCTATAAATATTTTGAAATCAATTCCGTATTAAAAATAATTAAAAACTGAATTAAAACAGTCCTGTGGATGGGGCATCATTTTTGGAGATGTCCAGGAGTCAAAACAGATAAACCAGGGGTATATTTTTAATTTCTTTTGAACTACTCAGGATGGCGGGTTGATTTAAGGAAAATAGAGGGTCCCTTGTGCAAAAGTGGCAAGCTGACTCTGTTGACTGGTATTGACTCGGGTCAACATTAGATCTGTATCGTTGATTCAGATCTGGACGGTGTAGAACAGAAGGGAGGGAGATAGGGATCGACCGGCTAGAATAGAGCGGTCGGCGCGGTGGTCAGCCATGACGGACGGCGAGGAGCTCGTCGACGTAAGGCTTACGAGGCTAGGGACCATGTTACGACATGGGAATAGCACAGAGAGGGAGAGGGGAACACGGCGGATCCATCTAGGGTATCGATTGAAACCAAGACGGCGAGAGTGGGCGCAGTGGCTCGATTTGGCGGTCGGCGTTGACTCGGCGGCGGTGCGAAGCTAGCAGAGAGCAAGAGGGCGCATAGCACGGTACCATCCGCTTTCTTACCCCCATGCGAAGATCGGAGAGCGGCTCGAGACAACGGCGAGGCACGGTAGCAACGAGATGCGCTCGGTGGCGGCGGGCTAGGGTTCGACGGCGCGGCGTGCAGCTGGGCTTGAGCGAGGGCAGTTGGAGGCTCTAGGGTTCGAAAGAGGTGGTGCATGCTCGGTATTTAAGGGACAGAGGCCGTGGGGCGCACGCCATCAGAAGGAGTCATGGCGGTGCAAAGATGAACATGGCGTGGAGTCCGAGCTCAATGCGATGGAGGTAGGGGAAGGGACTGACAAGGCGGGTCCACCGGCAGAGAGGGAAAGGAGCGGGGCCAGCGGTGAGGGAGAGGGGAAAGAAAGGGAAGCGGCTTGCTGCCATCGGCTTCGGCTGGGCCAACGCATCGGAGTGGGCCGAGGGAGACAGCTGGGCCTCAAGGAAATGAGGGAGAGGAGCAGGTGGGCCGCGTGGGAAAAATGAAGCGGGTCGAGCTGAGAGAAAGAGGCGGGGGTGGGCCGGACCGATAGAGAGGAGAGATGGAGCAGGCCGTCGGGCCAGATTGAGAGAGGGGGAGGATTTTCATTTTCCAATTTTCTTTTTTTGAATTCTATTTTCAAATCAATTTTCAAACTTAGCTTGTAATAATTTGAACTTTGGTCAAATCCACACAATACAGTAAAACATATGTGGCAGCATGAATGCACGAAAATGTTGCTAAGCCTTAAGATAAATTTTAATTTAATAAAAAAAATTATTATTTTATGTTTTCATGAGCACAAAATTCAAAATTAACTCAATTTATATCTTTTTTGAAAGGAGCAAATTTTAGGGTGTTACACTTGTGTAGCATAGAAGTAGCATCCATGCGTGGCTAATTTGGTTTTAGTAACCTTGATAGTCATATTGCTTAGTTTGTGTAGCTAAATAATTTGTGCTCTCTAATTTGACATTAGTTGCCTTGTTATTGAGCGTTGCTAGTGAGCTTAGGAGCTTTGTGCTTTTGCTTACTAGTTGTGTAGAAGCTCCCCCATGCTTGAAGTACTGGTGGCATATGTCTGTGCGACCTTGCTCCTAGAATTGGTTAGGTGAGCTTTAGCTAGCCTGACACCTTAGTTGCATATTTAGGATCTTTTCAAGGTGCTTGATAACTTAGATGGGTGTAGTCTTGGATAGACCGATAATTTTAATTTTGCACTTGTATCGGTTAGCCGGCGTGATTGTTTATAGAAAGGACTATTTACCTCCCACCGGTCCGTCATCTCGACCCTACAGCCGGCGGCGAGCGGTGGCGCGCGAGCACCACCAGCATCTGCGATGCTCATTGGTGCCCCTTGGCTTGGCCGGGGATGACCTGAGGCGCCCCTGCATGTGCGCCCAGCCACCATCGATAAGGGCAGCGACGGCAGCCTATGGTAGCAAGGCATCCCGACGACGCTGGGTTGGGGAAGAGACCGGGAAGGCACTGCCGAACTATGGGAGGGGTGGCGTGGTCGGCTTGGGCTCTGCTGCTGCTAGTGGATGCAAGAGAAAGACCGAGAGATGGGGAGGACGAGACGGAGTGGGGAGATTATTTTCTTAAAAGAGGCGAGCGAGGCAGAGTGAGAAGCCGCGTCCGAACATACGCCCGTGTCGAAGTATTTCCGATTTGAGAAATCGAAGAACAGTCAGGAAGTTAAATTCGAACGTTATAGCACCGATCTATAGCTAGAATACAAGTAGAAAGCACCTCCATGTAGCCAGTTCTGGCTTTGCACGAGCTTGGAAAGAAACTTGTTTCGATGCCTATTAACATTGTAGGTCTATATGAGGTGGCATCCTACAACGACAGAGATGGTCAACAATTGAAGAAAAAAGTTAAAATCATCTTAAATCCCTAAAAATATTTCATAACTTCTAAGATTTGGATAAAATTCTCATACATAGATAAAATATTTAGAGCTCTTAAAAGGTTTATATTTACCTCAAAAATTGGATTTTACACTAAAAACAGAAAAAGTTCAAAAAACTAAGGAAATTGAAATTTTCACTCATAATACATTAGGTGCAACCCGCTTGAGTGCAAAAAAATATTATATCCTATGATCAAGTAAATTAATTTAGTAGATAATGTTTCCCTAGACTAAAATTTCATACATAGGTCTTGTTTCGATACCTACAGATTTTAAGAATCCAGATAAGAAAGATCTTAGAATCCTAGAATCCCATGCGAACGTACCAGGATTGTAGTAGATTTTACCACACAGACATGAAATCTAATAAAAACACATTAGATTCTTTTTACTCAGATTTTTAAAATATCTAAGGATGCAAATGGTACCTTTTTACTAAAAGTTGGAAAATAATGTTAGAAAAGCATTGATTTATTTGTGCATTCTATAAAATAGTTTTTTTGTGGTGTGATAGGGTGGGGCGTTACGGTGATAGCACGGCGGAGCTAGGTTATCGTTCGAGTGGATGGCGGTGATAGATTTGGCGGTGGGGAACCTGGAAGATGAGCAGAGGGGTAAGCACGCGGATCGGAGGAAACAATGTGAAAGGAAGAAGAAAAGTAGGTTAGAGAGAGGTGATGCTAGGTCATTAGATGAGGTTCATCGGGCGGTCCAAAAATCGGGTGCTAGGTCAGGCTATAGACAACTTCAAAATAATATGGGAGTTGCTAAAATTGAGGTGCATGAATTTTAGCTTTTTTAGGCGACAGATATTACATATTTTTCATGTTAAAATTACAGCTTTAGTTCGTAATTACAATTTCTGTAGACATAATCTGTTATTTTTGGATCCTAGAATAAAAAACCTGATAGATAAAACCACGACCTTGACAAAATCTACTATATATTGGCATACAGACAATTAAAAATTTATAACTTTTTTATAGTTAGATAAGGGAAAAAATAATATATTATGACACAAAGACAATTAATAAATTATAAACAAATCGCAAGAGGACAAATACAATGTGGCTGTGCCACATGGCCAGCACGTCGCCTAGTGTAACTTAAATTTTCACGCACCTGAGGATTAGTAAAAGTGAAATATAACATACTTATTAGAGCATCTCAAACATAGTAATAATCTTATTGCCACGAATCCTAACCTTCCCAAACGATTTTCGGATAAAAAATTGTCTGTGTTTTTCACAAAAAATCGGTCGTTCAGTGGCTGATAGTCCCATCGGCAAAATACGGCCCACTTTGCCGTACGAGCCAGTCCATTCCGAAGCTTATCGGCTTCTGGACAGCCGATAGGTTCGCGCCCACTTTGCCGAGCACGCAGACCGTGGGCGTGGCCCCCACAGACGGGTACGCCGTGGTCCAGAGGCCCCTCGTGGTGACTCCGACGGACGTGGCGCGGTGCATGGAGGTCGAGCGGGGGCTCCTCCGCGTGGCGGCAGCGGAGGACATGGCTCTGGCGCGGGATGCGGCCGAGCGCGGCTCCTACGCCGTGGCCGTGCGGATCCTCGACGCCAGCCGGGAGTCGATGGCCCGGTCAGCGCTGGCACTGTCCGGCGACGCGACGTGCGAGGCGCTGGCGGCCGAGCTGCACGAGCTAAGCCTGCGCATGTCGGACGAACGGGAGTACCAGCTGACGGGCCGCGCGTGCTTCCTCGCCGGCATGAGCTCGCACGCCCAGCAGCGCGGCTTGTCGGTGCGGCTCGCGCGTCCTTTGTCGTCAGGGCTTCAGTTTGGATGTGCGGGATCGGCAATGTTCGTGACTCCGGCCATGCGAAAGATGGAGAAGCTGTCGGAGATGTCGCGTGCGCAGTATGCGCCGGAGTATGGAAGAAGCAAGGCCGCCGCCATCCCTCTCCCTCCTCGTTCTCACCTCGAAGCAAGGTTGCCGTCGGCTGTCCCTCGTCTCGGCGTGTTTCAGAGAAAACGCCTTCCTGTGCCACTCAAGCGCTTAGCAAATGCTACTAGTTCTAGTTTGGTTCGTCGCTCCGTGTTCTGTCCTTTCTAAGAGGACATGAATGAAGACGACGAGTTCGATCAGAAGCACAATAGTCAGATGGAATGATTTGCTTTCGTTAGGTATTCATTGTTTAATGTTTAAGAGATCAAATCCAGACTGTTATGATACTAAGTATATTGCTTGCGGTATCTCGTAATGAACTGAGTATTAATCATGCCTTGCATGCTTATTCGCTGGCTTGTTGCTAAGAGCATCTTTAGCAGATCCCAATATCCCAAAAACCTACTATTGGAGGAGTTGGCTCAAAATCGTTACCCCAGCAGATCCCCTTTTTCATCCTAGCTACCGGTGGCCACCAAAAAAAACATCCCAACTCCCCCCCTCTCATCGAGGGGGACATATAGCTCCCCCGAAAACTCACATGCATACAACGTTCAAAATTTGGCCGGTTTTCATCGAAACCGGCGATTTTCGTTTCTATCAGTGACCTCCGATAAATTCACATGTCATAAATTCTAGTTCCATTTTGTTCAGGTTTTTCAAAATTTCAGTCAGAAATTAATGAAGATTTGAAAATTTTGAGCGAAATTTCAATTGATTTTCGTTTCTATTGGTCCCCTTTGATATTCATGTCTCAATCGGTAAGCTGAACTCCGACCACATCCCAACTACTGAATTTCTTTTTCCCGCGGACATTTATGTTCTGACGAGGCTTCTCCTGGTGCGGCGACGGACGCGGATGGGTTCGGCGAGGAGGGCCACTGCGTTGGAGAGGCGTCAAGGAGGCGTGAGGCGTGGCGGTGGAGAGGGCCACCATGCGAGTGCTGCTAGATCTGACGCTAGCGTCCACGGGGGAGCCCACACTCGGTGGAGGCGTGCTTCCTCAAGCTTGAGCCGGCGTTCACCACGAGCAGTCTGCAGAGAGAGCTCGAATTGGTTATGGCAGATCGGGATCTAGGGAGGAGGAATCCGAGGTGGGCCCCACGACAATGGAGTACTCGGGGAGAGAAAGCGGTGGCCGGCGAGGGAGAGGAAGCGGCGGCTGGGGCAGGCGAGAGAGCGGTGATAGGCGACTGCGAGAGAAGCAAGCGGCGAGGAGAGCGATGTCCGCGTGGGGAAAACAACAAACGAAAGAAAAATATAACCTCTTTCGCTGACAAGTGGGCCCATCTCTATTGGCGATAATTATCGGGTATCTACTGCTGTATCTCCCCCCAATAAGTTAAAAAGTGGTATTGGATTATCCCCATTATCATGTTATTGGAGGAGTTATACTGGGGAGTTGCTGGAGATGCTCTAAGGTTAGCAGCGAAGGCAAGGAAACTAATCGAGAGTTAAAGGTAGAAGCAAGTAGAGTTCGTCAAAAGATTGAAATAATCAGAGATATTTATGGATATTCATGTAAGGAAAGAGAGATTAAGAAGCAGACATGCAAGGAAAGGAGATATATCCATGAAAAAATAAAATTAGATCAGCTATAAATAATAAACTATCTATATTCATAACTTTACGTCGCTCTAGCGTGCTTGTATAACTTGAACTTTTCCTGATTATAATCACTAGATGTCATTTTTACAACTTTGTATCCTTAATCTGTATTTTGGACCTAATTTGTAGCTAATTATCATGCAAGACATTCCTATATGTAGAGCAATAATCATGTAGACATGTTATGTCCTTAATTAAGGAACGTAATTCGTTGCCCACATGGCCCTTTTGAGGAGCCGTTAATATAACTAGTGAAAATGTAGGTACGACACGAACGTGTCGACATAAAAGAGTTCGTATATACCACAAATATTTTGTTATAAAATTATGCGGAATCTCAACGGAAACAAGTGTATCAAAAATAATTGATAGAAAAGCATGGCATAAGTACACAATGTAATTTCTTACTGCTGATGTCTAAATCTATAAGCAGAATTAGACTGGTTGTCCTGTTAGCAAAAAGGAAAATTGCAGGAAGACAACTTCAGCCAAGGTGACATGTTGCCATAATTACACAGTCAATGGATTATTCAAATCAAACAACTATAATGGACTGCATTTAAACAGAAAATCGATCACACTACCGGACAGAGCATCTTTGCCGAGGGCCTGAGCATTTGCCGAGGGAAAATGCTCGGGCACTCGGCAAAGACAAGCACACGGCAACAATAATTCTTTGCCGAGGGCTAAGGTCCGGCCCTCGGCAACAGCGCCTGACACGACGTCCATCCCCTGCCGTGAATCTTTGCCGAGGGCATCACCGTTAGGCCCTCGGCAAAGACTTTTTAACCGTTTTTGACATTTTTCTTAAAAAAAATTCTTTGTCGAGTGCCCCTGGCCCAGCACTCGGCAAAGACAGTCTTTGCCGAGTGCCAAGCTGGCACTCAGTAAATTTTCAATTTTTTTTTGTTTTTTTTACCCCAAATTTTTTGTTGGGCCCGCCTACATTGTTTACAACTTCATGTTCAAATTTGGTGCTTTTATAGTTTTTTTTTGTTATATTTGGTTGATTAATTTGATTGTGTTGAATTTTTATATATAATTCAAATTTGAATTGCAAGTGCATGGAATATTGTAATCTAGTGCTTCGAAAAATGTTATTCATGGTATTTGGTGTATGTTGAGTCTCTATCCACGAACTCGCATCAAATTTCGCACATCTTCTTCACGTAACATGACGAGCCACTTGCCGGAAAAGTGTTTTAAAATTATATAAAGTCCATACGAAGTCCGAAAATCACGAAACATGTCGAGGTGTCATGTTATCACATGTGTAGGCTGTGGTAAAAAATTGAGAATGTTTCGAGCAAGTTGCGAAACATTCTCAATTTTTTACCACAGCCTACACATGCGATAACATGACACCTCGACATGTTTCGTGATTTTCGGACTTCGTATGGACTTTATATAATTTTAAAACACTTTTCCGGCAAGTGGCTCGTCATGTTACGTGAAGAAGATGCGCGAAATTTGATGCGAGTTCGTGGATAGAGACTCAACATACACCAAATACCATGAATAACATTTTTCGAAGCACTAGATTACAATATTCCATATACTTGCAATTCAAATTTGAATTATATATAAAAATTCAACATAATCAAATTAATCAACCAAATATAACAAAAAACAATAAAAAGCACCAAATTTGAACATGAAGCTGTAAACAATGTAGGCGGGCCCAACAAAAAATTTGGGGTCAAAAAACAAAAAAAAATTGAAAATTTGCCGAGTGCCAGCTTGGCACTCGGCAAAGACTGTCTTTGCCGAGTGCTGGGCCAGGGGCACTCGGCAAAGAATTTTTTTTAAAAAAATAAAAACATCTTTGCCGAGGGCCCTGGATCTGGGCCTTCGGCAAAGGCCCAAAACCTAAAAAAACCCAGGTCGGCCCAAAATCCCTCTTTTTCCCTCCGGCCCGCGCCCGCGCTCGGTTCCGCACCCCCGCCGCCACTCACCTCGCCGCCCGCCCGCCACGCCGCTGGCTGCCCCGCCGCCCCGCCTCCGCGTCGCCCTGCGCCTGGCCGCCCCTCCCCCGACCTCAGCTCCCACCGGCGGCCGCCCCGCGCCCCACGCTGGCCCCCCTCTTCCACCACAGCCACCACCGCCGGCGGCCCCCTGTTGCTGCGCCCGGCTGCCCCGCGCCCGGCCGGCCCTCCTCCCCCCTTCGCCCGGCCGCCCCGGCTCCACCGGCGGTCGCCTCCGCGCCGCCCCGCGCCTGGCCGCCCCTCCCCCGACCTCAGCTCCCACCGGCGGCCGCCCCGCGCCCCACGCCGGCCCCCCCTCTTCCACCCAGCCACCACCGTCGGCGGCCCCCTGTAGCTGCGCCTGGCCGCCTTGGCTCCACCGGTGGCCGCCCCACGCCCGGCCGCCCCTCCTCCCCTCACGCCGGCCACCACCGACGGCCCCCTGCGCCCGGCCACCCCGGCTCCACCGGCGGCCACCCCGCGCCCGGCCGGCCCTCCTCCCCTGTGCCGGCCCTCCTGCCCCCGCGCCGGCCCCCACCGATGGCCCCATACGCCCGGCCACCCCGTCCCCACCACCACCCCGAGGCTAGTCCTTAGCTCGGCCTGGTCGCCGGCTGGTGTTGGAGGGGAGGAGGTAGAGGTGAATTAGGAGGAAGAAGAGAAGGAAAAGAGGAGAAGGAGGAAGGGGAAGAGAAGGAGAAGAAGAGGAAAAGGAGAGGAGAAGGAGAAGAAGAGGAAGGAGAGGAGGAGGAGGAGGAGAAGCGGAGAAGAGAGAAGGGAAGGGGGAGAGGAGTACTCCGGCACCCTCAACCTCGCCGGAGAAGAAACTGAACCTCGCACCGCGACGCCCGACTCCACCGCAACACTAGGTAAAACTCTCGTAATTGGCCTTCGTGCCGTATGTGGTTGTGTGGGCCTTCGTGCTGTATGTCGATATGAGGGCCTTCGTGCCGTTGTCGTTGTTGGCCTTCGTGCCGTTGTGAATGTCGGCCTTTGTGCCATTCTTTTTTGCAGGTTATGGAAACCTCACTATGCAGGGGAGGTGCTACCGAATTTTTTAACAAATACTAACATGTTGTCTTTTTATATTGCAGAGGATCCATCGGAGGGGACCAGAGGACCCCAATCGTCTTCGTGGGTGTTGCGGGTCTGCCTGCACCACGTCGCCTCGCCACTGCACCGACTCGACACCGCCCCACTAGCCTGACCTCACCGGCACCTTAGGTATAACCCCTCTATCCATATCATGGTCGTAGGTCACGTAACCTAGTTAGGCGTCTCTCGTCCGAAACAGATACGATCGGAGGTATGCGGATCTTTGCATATCTGCGACCGTATCTGTTTTGGATTGTCCACATTTTTTGGACAGCCCGCGGATGCGTAGATGAGGTTAGTTTCCATGGTCCGCTCTAGTCCGAGGCAGACTTTTGGCATCACCTCCTTGTTGTTCTCTGGATACACACTCTCCCTTGTAGGACGTGTATCGGGAGAACGGCGGGGAGGTGCTGCCGAAATTCTGTCTCGGATAGGGAGCGGAGCATAGAAACTAACCTCATCTACGCATCCACGGGTGGGATTAGGACCTATCCTCATCTATTAGAGAGTAGGAACACCGCATAGATGTAATTGATGGTTACATTACTATGTGTTGTATATGTGGAAGGATGGAAGACCGTCAGTGGATGTACACAGGCCGGAGAAGCAGGAGTGACTTTGAC
Source organism: Miscanthus floridulus (assembly GCF_019320115.1). Taxonomy (NCBI): domain Eukaryota; kingdom Viridiplantae; phylum Streptophyta; class Magnoliopsida; order Poales; family Poaceae; genus Miscanthus; species Miscanthus floridulus. The sequence goes on from NC_089580.1 coordinate 195,910,241, forward strand.
ATTGAGTGGGTGAATGGGACAGATGCTTTCTTGGAACATGCATGGAGCTCGGGTGTAGCTAAAGGACATTCTAAACTTTGGTGTCCCTGTAGCAAATGTGACAACAACAGAAGGGTAGACAAGGTGACCATGGGTAAACATCTTGTGTACAATGGTTATACGGCTGGCTACCACCAGTGGATCCACCATGGTGAAGCAGATCATATAAGAGCGGAGGTGGTGAGACCACGCCTCGAGGCTTTTGATGATGATGCCGGAGTAGCAGACATGCTAGATGACACTTAGCAAGCTCACTTCGCAGAAGGACGTGAGAAGGAGGAGATGGAGGAAGCCGCTAAGGCCTTCTACGAAATGTTGGACTCGGCACGGAAACCCCTTCATGAGAGTACAACGGTTTCTCAGCTGGATGCCATTGGACGTGTTATGGGGTTGAAGGCCAAGTTAAATCTGAGTCACAAAGGCTTTGATAAGATGTTGGCCGTGTTTGGCAGCATGCTACCGGAGAAGCACATTCTGCCAAAGAACTTGCACGAGTCACAGAAACTACTTCGTATGCTTAAGATGCCATATGACAAGATACATGTTTGTCCGAAGGGGTGCGTCTTATTTAGGAAAGATCACAAGGATGCAAAGTACTGTCCGAAGTGTAAATCCTCAAGGTACCTAGAGGTAGACTCTGGAGATGGCTAGAAGAGGCAGCTTACGATCCCCACGAAAGTCCTACGGCACCTTCCGTTTGTGCCGAGGATCCAATAGCTTTTCATGATCGAGGAATCCATGAAACAGATGACATGGCATAAAGAAGGTGTACGGTACAAGCCATGGACGATGGTGCATCCGTCCGATGCCGAAGCATGGACGTACTTTAATGACAAACATCCTGACAAAGCAGCTAAGGCTCGTAATGTACGTGTCGCGCTGGCAACAGATGGGTTCAATCCTTATGGACAGTTGTCTACCCCATACACATGTTGGCCCGTGTTTGTTATCCCCCTGAATCTCCCCCCCGGCATCTCCTTTCAACGGCATAACATCTTCTTGTCATTGATAATTCCTAGACACCCAGGGAGTAATATGGGTGTGTACATGGAGCCTATGATTGATGAATTGATCGACGCTTGGGAGAAGGGGGTATGGACATACGACTGAGCTACAAAATCATCCTTCAAGATGCATGTTTGGTACCACTACTCCCTGCATGACTTCCTGGCATATGGGTTATTCGCCGCCTCGTATGTCCATGGGAAGTTCCCATGCCCAATATGCAAGGAAGCTGTGAGGTTCATTTGGTTGAAGAAGGGTGGCAAGTATTCGTCATTCGACAGGCATCATCAATTCCTCCCTTCTAACCATCCATTCAGACAAGACATCAAGAACTTTACGAAAGGTGTTGCAGTGATAGACCCTAAACCGTGTATGAAGAGTGGTGCTAAGGTGCGTGCTCAGATAGATGCTCTCGTGCCCAATGAAGGAGGTGGTTTTGTGGGATATGGTGAGGAACATATGTGGACTCATAAGTCCGGCTTGACAAGGCTCCCCTATTTCGATGACCTTTTTCTGCCACATAACATTGATGTAATGCACACCGAAAAGAATATCGCTGAGGTACTTTGGGGAACTCTCATGAACACTGACAAGTCTAAGGACAACGTTAAGGCTAGAGTGGACCTAGCGACATTGTGTGATAGACCGAAGCAAGAGATGCGACCTCCTAGTGGTCGAAACAAACAATGGAAAAGACCTAAGGTCGATTTCATCTTGGAACCTGATCAAAGGAGGGAAGTACTAAAATGGATCAAGATGTTAATGTTCCCAGATGGATATGCAGCTAATCTGAGCAAGGGAGTGAACTTAGGCACTTTACGAGTCAACGGGATGAAGAGTCATGATTACCACATATGGATTGAGCAGCTTCTTTCGGCGATGGTCCGAGGCTATGTCCCTGACCATGTCTAGCAAGTGCTGGCAGAGTTGAGCTTTTTCTTCCATCAGCTTTGTGCTAAGGAGATATCTCGGACCATCGCTCAGGACTTGGAAAAGCGGCACCTGTGTTGCTCTATAAGCTGGAGAAGATCTTTCCACCCGGCTTCTTCTTGCCCATGCAGCATATGATTGTGCACCTCCTGTCCAAGGCACATTTGGGGGGGCCATGCAAGCCTGGTGGTGCTATCCAATCGAGAGATGTATAAAGACTCTTCGTAAGAAATATACAAATAAAGCCAGAATTGAGGCTTCCATTGTAGAGGCAAGTCTAAGGGAGGAGGTGGCAAACTTCACAACACTATACTACAAGCCGAAACTTTCTAGCAATCATAATCCACTCCCTCGTTACAATGTTGGCGAAAATGAATGGACCCACAGCCTGTTCCAAGGCCAACTCGGCAGCGCAAGTGGATCGACCAGTAAGATATTGGGAAATGAAGAGTGGTGAAGTGTCATGCTATATGTGTTGACCAACCTTCCCGAGGTGCAGCCATTCATCGAGTAAGTTCTCAACAAACTTGTTTCAATACGCCCTGAATATTCTTCATGCAACCCCACTGATTCTCGTTCGGATAGGGAATTTGTTCGTGAGTCCTGGCATCAATCAAGGGATCCTACCTCGCTGGAACATGACACCCTTCTTTCTCGGGGTGCAGGTGCGGGGAGGCCTGATTTCATTTCTTGGTTCAAACAAAAGGTAATGTCCAATTTAGCTCCCACGTTCCATATTCCAAGTTTCTCGTTCGTTTGATTAATATAACGACCTATCATGCTTGAGCTTGTAGGCCCAGACTGACTCATCCATGAGTGAGGAGTTGAGATAGGTTGTAGGCGGCTATGATGTTAGGGTGTAGTCATTTACCGGTTATGACGTAAACGGATATCGCTTCCACACAACAAGATATGAGTCGACTCGGCCTAGACAGAAAACCACAAATAGCGGAGTTTGTACGCCCGACACTGATGGCCTCGACTATCATGGTAGAGTTGAGGAAATCTATGAACTCTCATTTCATGGTCACAAACATAAACCTGTCGTGTTCAAATGCCACTGGTTTAATCCTCGAGAAACGAGATGGACCCCTCATCTTGGGCTAGTCGAGATTCGAGAAGATTCCATCTATCCAGGAAAAGATGTCTACATTGTGGCTCAACAGGCCGTGCAGGTGTACTATACATGATATGCCAACCAAGACAAAGCAGATCTTAAGGGTTGGGCTATTGTGCACCAGGTGTCTCCACACGGTAAACTACCTGCCCCAAACGATGACGATTACAACTTCAACGCAAACACATATGATGGACAGTTCTATCAAGAAGATGGGCTACTAGGCACGTTTGAGATAGTCTTACCCGAAGCGATCGAAATGGAAGTAGACAACGAAATGGAGGATGACGAGGTTGATGGAGATGTGGTGCAAAATGCCAAGGACATAGAAATGCTTGACCGATTAAGGCTAGGCAATGATGACGAAGACAACATAGAAACGTCAGATAGTGTTGCCCATTTGGACAATTTTGACAGTGATGACGACACCTATGATCCTAATCATGAAGATTATTCCTAATACATGTAATACTATGTTTGTTTTAGTTTGTGTTTTCTTTATTTATTTTGAATCTATTTCTAATATATATACTAATAAGTCTTGTTCATTCTTTGTGATTGCAGGTGATGGCGAGCAGCCGTCCACGATGTGAGATGGCCTCCCTTTACGGGAGACCACGCCCTCCCATTTCAGACGAGGGGTCAGGGTTAGGGGTAGCGTCCACAGGAGGTCAGAGGAGGAGGACCAGGGTCAGCAGGAGGCAGCGGACTCCTTCCCCGCCACCTTCAGACGAGGTGATGGAGGAGGAGCACGTGACGGCCATGCCCGAGGACGAGGTCGAGGACGAGGACGTCCGACAAACCGAGGATGAGGCGGCCAAGGATGAGGCCACCGAGGGTGATAGTTCTGCTACCCCGACTGTCTACCAGCGAGGTCCCACGAGCCTCCCTCAGCCTCCGCTTCCTCGCAACCGGGCACTGATTCGCCCTATGGCAAAGAGGTAAGTAACTATAGATGTTATCACAACTACTTCATATGATAATGTTGAAAATCAAAAGAGGAACTGATAAATTTTCTTAATCACTTGTGCAGGGACTGGTTGGTTTTGTCGGGTACTCCTGCACGCTCCCCCGTGAGCATCCTTGGTGTTTTGTGCAGGAAATGGTACCTCGGCCTTATGAACGTGTCCAAGGACATGCGGGAGCTGGCCTACACGTGGGACAGGTACCAGTTGGCCCCTGACGACAGGTACCGCAACAAGCAGGAGCGGGTACTGGCGAAGTTTTGGGTAAGTCTCTCTCGCACAACATTTTCATTGGGCAAGTCTTTTATTGAAATAATGAATGGATACATCGGTTTTGTATGCAGAGGTATTTCAAGCCGGAAGAAGGACTTGAGGCTCGGGCGGATCAGGCGGCTGCCGCCGCCTGTAGGAAGTACGTCACCGACATGCACCATGAGGCGCGCGTGCAGGCCCATAGAGACTACTATGCCATGGTGTTGAAGCAGTCCATCAGCAAGCCTGATGCAAGACAGGTGGAGCTGTCCCGGGCCCAGTACCTTGAGGTAGACGAAAAACATTAATAATGATTCGTTTTGAGATTAAGACGGTTTAATTTTATCTTTTTCTATGTCAAATAATCGATGACTTGTAGGTGATTCCCTGGTGGTGCCGATCCCACTCCGTGTGCTAGGAGATGATCGTGGACAGGTGGTTGTCCAACGACTTCGCTGAGAACCACGCGAGGCAGCAGGACCAGCGTCTGCTGAGGCAAGGTGCTACTCACCATCAAGGCAGCCGCAGCCTCCCCTGCTACAAACAAGCATATGTAAGTGATTTCTTTTATCTTATTTGATGCTAAGTTTTGCCTTATTTCTCACCATCTTGCCGTCTTACTCGCAGGAGGCTGCACACCCGGGCGTGGAGGTCTCGAAGTTCTCTGCGTGGGCTATGTCCCACATGGGCAGGGCATCTTCCTCTGTCTCCTTCGACCCGTCTGCCCCGCGCGAGGTGTACTCTAACCCGACCGTGCACACTAAGGTCCAAGAGTACACCTCAAAGGTGAGGGAGGTCCATGGGGAAGATTACGATGTGCGCACTGAGCCCATTGATGCAGAGACCATCATGAGGCTAGGAGGAGGCAAGAAGCATGGGCGACTGTGGATTGCAGACGGTGCCATCGACTCCACCATTGTTCCCTCTCTCGACGTGCTTCGAGCACGGAGCATGAGCTCTAGCCAGCCCATACGCCCACGGCCTACTCCGTCACTACAGCGGGTCGACGCTCTCGAGGTACGTCCTGTTTTACTCATCGTACGTTCATCTTTTCACACCTAAGTTACATTTGCATTACTGAAACATTGAAGTTTGTATTGCAGGCCGAGCTGCAGGCCCAGAAGTTTGTGGTCGAGGCTCAGAGCGTGCAGCTGCAGGCCTAGAGGGAAGCGTTCGTGGCCCAAGAGAGGAGGATGCAAGAAATGGAGGCCTTCATGCGGAGTGTCCAACAAGGGGGTGTACCTTTGCCGTTGGCAGCTCCTCCACCGCCTACTCCTACAGCCACTCCTGTAAGTATGAAAGTTCACTCTTACTAGATGCTTCCTTGACATACAACCATGGTTGACATACAAACTTACTAGATGCTTGACATAGAAACTTACTAGATGCTTGACATAGAAACTTACTACATGCTTGCACTAGCTATGACATACAACCATGCTTGACATTCTCAATTTACTAGCTGCTTGACATAGAAACTTACTAGATGCTTGCATTAGCTATGACATACACCAATGCTTCACATAGAAACTTACTAGATGAATCTCACACATGCAACCTCTTATCCTTTTTGCAGCTTCCGTCGGTGGGTTCGAATAACCCCGCTTATGCGTCACCGAATGATGGAGCCTTTACTTCACCATCGTGTCATAGGCCGCCTTTTTGAGGAGTTGTGCTTCGTCATGTGCTTGGACTTGAGCTTCACTTATGGTTGTGACTTGTGCTTAGACTTGATGGACTGTGGTTGTGAATTTGTGACTTGTGGTTGTGATATTTGACTTGTGGTTGCGATATGTTGTTATTTGAGTTGTGGTTGTGATATAATGTGTGAAAATGGTTTCGTTGTGATATATATGTGATTATTGTGATGTTTGTGATATATATTTGAACTGTTTGCGTCAGTGGAATGCAAAAAACAAAAAAAATTACAATTTCGGTTGATTTGCCGAGTGCAATGGTCATGGTACTCGGCAAAGCTGGGAAACTTTGCCGAGTGCCAGGACATTGCACTCGGCAAAGATTTTTTTTAAAAAAAGCAAAAAAATCTTTGCCGAGTGCCAAGCTGGGGAGGCACTCGGCAAAGAGCTTTTTAAAAAAAATTAAAAAATGGCTTTGCCGTCTTTGCCGAGTGCCTTGCCGCCGCGGCACTCGGCAAAGAGTTTTTGAAAAAAAAAATGTCTTTGCCAAGTGCCCTAACTGTAGGCACTCGGCAAAGGCGCCGTCAACGGAGCAGCGCCGTTGACGGCTGCTTTTCTTTGCCGAGTGCCGCCATTGGCACTCGGAAAAGGCTTTGCCGAGTGCCCGACAAATGACCCTTAGCAAAGAGCCTCTTTGCCGTTAAATTTTTTTTCGAGGGCTCTTTGCCGATGGCGGCACTCGGCAAAGCATTTGCCGAGGGCTTTTGGGCCTTTGCCGAGTGCCCTGGGCCCTCGGCAAAGAGGGCGCCTCCAGTAGTGTCAGTATACAGGCAATAGAACAGTATACTGTAATCTCAAGATTGCCGTGTTGTGTTCTCTAAAAAAAGCAACTCCAAATTCACTTCTATCATTTTCATCTACATCATCCACTATTCTGTGTGCAGATCCATGTGCATTTGCTCGTTGAAGGGAACTGAGCTAGGTTTTTCAATACCGAGTCTTGTGCAGTGTAGCCCACAAGGCTCTCCAACTTATTCCTGCTGAGATATAAACCATATAAGTTTACAAATCCATTAGAAAGAGCTTAAACTTACAACATCCAATTCATGGCCAGACTTTGACAAATCCAAATTCCAAGCTGATATATATATATATATATATATATATATATATATATATATATATATATATATCTTATCACATATATAAGTCTAGTTACTTCCCTTAATAACAGACACTATATTGATTAAAATTAAAACATGATTCAATATTTTTTTACATTATTATATTAAACAATATATATAGATGTAAACAAAACTACAGGATTGGAAGAACATAACGAACCGTTGAAGTTTGCTATCATCATTATGGTATGCCACATGGACCTGGGATTAGCTCCTCCGCTTTTCTAGTGTTCCGCGGTGGCTGCAAAATTCATAATATAGGTACAAAGGTAACCATCTCTAGTGCACCACCGTTTAATTTACTGAAGTGTATAAACACAGATGCCAAATAACTATATCGAAATTAACATGTTAAAAATACAAATTGTAATAGATAATAATAAATCTCAATTTATTTTGATACTGCACTTGTGCTTTCTTTTCTAATGCATTGCTTTCCAAATTAGCCAACAAATAGATCAAATAAACTAATGAAGTAAATAATATTATAGATGTAGTAAGAGCAACTAATAAGCAATACGAAGGAACAGAAGCAGCTACGGCTATGGCCCTTACCTGATCAAGTGGAAGAGCGTGTTCGTCAGTTTGTCTTTGTACACAGGCAACACCGATACATGGGTCGGCAGCACCGGCAAAAATTGTGCCTTCATGGCTTCGTCGGGTTGGCAACACCGGCACGAATGATGCCTTCATGGCTCCGGTGGGTCAGCAGCACCAGCACGAATTATGGCTTCATGGCTCCACGTCTCCGCCCGTGGATGTTGGCCTGTCGGCATGGCGAGTTCGTGAGTACTGAGTACTGGTGGATCTTAGGACACAACACAGGGATGAAAGCATGATAATGGCTTGCAGCTAATGAACTTGAGCAGGAACAAACGAAATTGAGCTGGCCAGACTACTGCATTGCAATATGCAAACGTATACTCCCAGCAAGAACTGAACAATCTAGTAGTAAAAGGAGCAGGGGAAGGCAGAAGCACCTGGCGGTTTTTTATAAACTATATTACTTTCCATTTAAGGCATTGTATATTATAGATATTGCTAGTCAAAGTGACATATATTAGAGACCGTATAGATGCCTGAATGGGTTTATATTTCCGACCAGAGGAAGTAGAGTGAGAATTTTTTACTGGTTCCTGAATTTGAATGTTCTTATCTCAAACACAAACAATCAGATACACAATAAATAAAGCAGGTTAAATTCACAAACCAGATATGCTGATGACATCCATATCAGGCCAAGTCAGCCTAGACGTAGTCCAGCACGTCACCTTTGGAGGCCAATTTCGTCCCAATGGCATGCCCTTTGCTTCAGCTGAACCACGTGTACAGGTTCGTTGCTGCAATCGCACACTTCACTCCCTGGAGCCTTCCAAATTTGGTCAATCTGCACAAATATTTCCAGAAACAAGTCGATCATCACATAATCCCACCTTAAATCCTTAAGTTCAAAAAGTGGGCAACAGCACAAGCAATTTAAGGGTTTGACAGACAGCACCTGCTGCTTTGATGGGGATGGATGCACAGAGACGTGTCCTCAAACACAAGAGTCGCGCTAGCCTAACGGCAATCATTTAGCGTGTGGAACATGTGTGACGTTGATTTGGGATCTAGCGTTTTTTACCTGTTGAACACCACAACCAGGGAGTCAAAGTTTGTTGGGTCCTCCAAGAAGCCCCAGCCCTTGTACCAGAATCAAAGCACATGTAAATTGTAGTTTGATAGTGATGTGCAGTCGTTTTGCTTTCAATGGCACCCTGCCAAAACAATTGGCACACAATTAGCAAATACAACTTCCGGACCCAGCCATGGCGCCGTGAGCCAGAGCCCGACGTCGTGCAGCACCTTGTTGCCAGAGGCGTCGTCACGTCGTGGGTGTAGGCAAAGCACATGCTCTTGGCGATGAGGTCCTGGCCGGCGCCCTTGGCCACGACGAGGACCATGTGGCCGTTGTCGCGGAGGTGCTTCTCCAATCTCCACGAACTCGAGGAGGCCGCCCTTGCCTCAAGGTAGAAGGGCGACTCCGGGATGAGAGCAAAGAGTAACAAGCTGCTGGCATAATATGGGTTGATGCTACTTTCTCATCAGTATGATCCTGATTCCTGAACCCTGAAAAATTCAGTCCAATTAGAATTATTCTATGATTTAGTAAGCATATGTGCTTGATCGAACAATATATCAAAATCGCTAAATGTGTAATCAGTTATAGAAGTAAACACAAAACAAAAATCTCGAAATTATTGGGGATATCACTGATCAGCAGGTAGGGAAAAAATAACTTGGCAAGTGTATAGCCCTCTTTTAGCATGTCCTACATACACAGAAATTACGAGGCTAAGCTTCTATGCTGCCTATATAAGTTGGAAAGGAGGCAATTTTCACCTTTTCCAGTCCGAATATGTATTGGCTGGCAGGTCGTAAAAGCAGAATTGAGACACTGACGAACGTATTGCCTAACTACAAAGCAAACAGAATGGCTTAAATCCCACTACTGCTGCTGCAACACTCAAAATCTACTCAAATTCTCGGACCAATGTAAAAATATCTATGGTTATCAATCTTAGTGAACTCCTTCCACGAAATTATAGTCAGATTAGTCATTATCAAATTAATGGATTTGAGAGAGCGCAAGGGGATGAAGCATGGGGAGAAGCCGACACCTACCAGTAGATAGCAAGACGGAAGAGATCAGGTCCCCTGCAGCAGCGTATGCTTGCACCTGTCGCCCGAGATAAGGATGATGTGTAGCCGAGGGGCGAGGGCAGGGGTGGGGCGCGCGAGTGCCGCTGGCCTGGAGGAAGAGACCCACGTGCCGCCGCTGCCGCCTCGGAGGGAGAGAGTCGCCTGCTAGAGGAAGCGAAGCAGGTAGCGTTGGCTCGTTAAGGGGCGACGCCGGCGGTGGTGGGTTGAGAGGCGACGCCGGCGCTAGCAACGCACCAGAGGACAACACCCACGGAAGGGAGGCGCCGAACAACACCCACGGAATGGAAGCGTCGATTCCACGGTTGCGGAAGGAAGGGCCCCACAGTAAGATTAATTAGTACCATTAGATTTAAATACCTAAGTCATCCAATGGTTCTCAGGTAAGATGGGTAAAAAATTTTTGGGTAACAAGTATTTCTCAATTCCTTCGCTCTTTTATAGTATAAAATAGAATAGATGCATATACACTTGGAAACAGGGGAGGTGCTGGTCGTGCTGCAGCACCGCCTCAGCCCATTAATACCTAAATAATTGATGTATTTTTGGGACAGTACTGGTGTCCATACGCTCACCGTTGCTGCTGTACCGCCCACGCCGCTCCCCGTGCTTCTCCATCTGCTTCCCGCGCCCGCAGCCGCACAGCGCTCCTCCCTCCGCTTCCCACACGCATGCACGACGCCCCAGCAGCTATAGCTGGAAGGTGAGTCATATTGCAACATGTACAGCACGCGATCTACTTTTGAAATATACAGATGAAATTTTTGCAACATGCGTTTGAAGACTGATGAAACACTTGAAACATGCATCTGAAACACATGCAAAAGCACTTGAAAAGCCATTGCAAAACATACGCAACGTCTAGATAAAAACACTTATAATATATGTGTGAAACATATGCAACATCCAAATAAAAACATGGCGCATCATACGTATGAAAAAATAGATGAAACATTTGAAACGAACGCTTACAACATACATGTATAGCCATTGCAACATATGCAATATTCCGATCTACTTTTGTAACATCCAAATAAAACACTTGCAACATACCTCTGAAACATATAAAAGAATTGAAACATACGTTTGCAACATAGGGAGAGGCCGGGGCCTATCGATTCCGGCCGTCAAGGTGAGAGCCATAGAAATGTCTTTGTTTGGTTTTGGTAATTGAGTGACAACCTTAGATGGACTAATTGTGTTTAATGTGAGATACACATGTGATTAGTACATAGGTACTTGTGTGAGCAACTCATGCCATGACGGTGAAGATGCCTTGGATTTGTTGCAAGGCTCACACATGTGATGATAGAGCTCATTGAATATGAGACATGACATTGAGTCATGTTACTAAGGTGGAGAAGATCAAGACAAGACTTGGCTCGACGGACCGGTTGCAAGTGTGAAGGGCAAGTTGAGTGATGACTTGGCACCGATGGACCGAAGCAACGGTGAAGTGGTGGACAGGCTTGGGCCGGTTGCTGAGCACCCTTAAGCCTTGGTGGCTTATGTAGCTGTGCATGGATGCCCTCTAACTCACTTGTGCTTGCAAGAGTGGGATCCGATTGCGAGTGAGTGTGATTCTAAGGCATTGCATCATGAGGTTGCATCGAGTGGCACTAGGTGATCGAGTTGCAAGCCGGTGGTGCTTGTTACTCTTGGAGGTTGCCACCTCCTAGATGGCTTGATGGCTTGCGACTCTGTTGAAGCACGTGAGAAGATTGTGCGGTGCTCTGGAGGAGGATTTGTGTGGGGGATCGTGTTCACCCATGGGATCGCGAAGAGCAACTCTAGTTGAGCGTGTCATTGAGCTACCCTCACTTTTGGGGTAGGTTCTTGTGGTGCCTGACGTGTGGGCTTGGCGGGTGATGCCAATTAGCCGTCGAACCACCAAGTGAGCGGTCGACACAACGGGGACGTAGTTTGGTGGCTACCAAGTGAACCTCACGAGAAAACCACCGTGTCAACATTGTCTTCATCATCTTCTCGGTGGTTTGTATTCTGCGGAACACATGATTGTATTACTTTCATTTACATTGTGCTTGTGTAATTACTCTTGTGACTAGTTTAGCTTTAGTACCTTGCTAGTTACCTTCTTGCTTGTGTAGCATAGAAGTAGCTCCCATGCATGGCTAATTTGGTTTTAGTAACCTTGATAGTCACATTGTTTAGTTTGTGTAGCTAAATAATTTGCGCTCTCTAATTTGGCATTAGTTGCCTTGTTATTGAGCGTTGCTAGTGAGCTTAGGAGCTTTGTGCTTTTGCTTACTAGTTGTGTAGAAGCTCCCCCATGCTTGAAGTACTAGTGGCATAGGTTTGTGTGACCTTACTCCTAGAATTGGTTAGATGAGCTCAAGCTAACCTGGCTCCTTAGTTGCTTGTTTAGAATCTTTTCAAGGTGCTTGATAACTTAGATAGAGTGGTGTAGTCTTGGCTAGACCGATAATTTCAATTCCGCACTTGTATCGGTTAGCCGACGTGATTGTTTATAGAAAGGACTATTTACCCCCCTCTGGTCCACCATCTCGACCCTACAGCCGGCGGCGAGCGGTGGCGCGCGAGCACCACCAGCACCGGCGTCGCTCGTGGGTGCCCCTTGGCTTGGCCGGGGACGACCTGAGGCGCCCCTGCATGTGCACCCCGCCACCATCGGTAGGGGCAACGACGGCGAGGCATCCCGCTGATGCTTGGTTGGGGAAAAGACCGGGAAGGCACTGCCGAACTGTGGGAGGGGCGGTGTGGTCGGCTTGGGCTCTGCTGCTGCCAGTGGATGCGAGAGAGAGACCAAGAGATGGGGAGGGCGAGACGGAGTGGGGAGATTTTTTTTCTTAAAAGAGACGGACGAGGCAGAGTGAGAAGCCGCGTCCGAACCGTGTCGAAGTATTTCTGATTTGAGAAATCTAAGAACAGTCAGGAAGTTAAATTCGAACGTTATAGCACCGATCTATAGCTAGAATACAAGTAGAAAGCACCCCCATCTAGCCAGTTCTGGCTTTGCTCGAGCTTGGAAAGAAACTTGTTTGGATGCCTATTAACATTGTAAGTCTATATGAGGTGGCATCCTACAACGACAGAGATGGTCAACAATTCAAGAAAAAAGTTAAAATCATCTTAAATCCCTAAAAATATTTCAAAACTTCTAAGATTTGGATAAAATTCTCATAGATGGATAAAATATTTAGAGCTCTTAAAAGGTTTATATATACCTCAAAAATTGGATTTTACACTAAAAATAGAAAAAGTTCAAAAAACTAAGGAAATTGAACTTTTCACTCATAATACATTAGGTGCAACCCGCTTGAATGCAACAAAAAAATTTGTATCCTATGATCAAGTAAATTAATTTAGTAGATAATGTTTCCCTAGACTAAAATTTCATACATTGGTCTTGTTTCGATACCTACAGATTTTAAGAATCGAGATAAGAAAAATCTTAGAATCCTAGAATCCCATGTGAATGTACCAGGATTGTAGTAGTTTTACCACACGAACATGAAATCTAATAAAACTACTGTTTGCCTAAACGACCGTTTAGCCCGTTTAAACACCGTGTAAACGCTACACGATGGTGCGTCGTTTCCGTTTAATCACCCGTTTAGCCCATTTAATTGGCCGTTTAGCCCGTTTAATGGGACGTTTTGCCCGAATAATGGCTAAACGGTAGGTGATCGACTATTTCCATTTAGCGTTTAGAAAAATACTGAATAAAACACATTAGATTTTTTTTACCCAGATTTTTAAAATCTCTAAGGATGCAAATGGTACCTTATTACTAAAAGTTGGAAAAAAAATGTTAGAAAAACATTGATTTATTTTACTATTATATGAATTTGAAAGAGAAAGTCTGACCAAGTCATCTATGATGACTTGACCGACTCCTACAGGTCCACCGGAATTTGGCGAGGTTTACTAAGTGAGCTCACGTACACATATTAGTATACATAAGAGAAGCTTGGGGTAGTTAGGTACTCCCTCCAGGTTAATATTAGAAGTCGCCCTGCGCTCCGTCGGCCAGAGCAGACACTACACCACAACACCAAGATTAGCGATGGACGGTCTAACGCTAAAAGCGGCTACAGCGACAGACAATCTGACGCTAAAAAGTTATAACGTCAGACTTCTGCAGACGCTGTAAGTCCTGTCGCTAAAAATCTTTAGCGTCAGACAGTACTTTTAACGTCAGACAGTCTGCTGCCCTGAATATTTATAGCAACAGATAGTCCATTGCTACTTTTTAGCGACAGATAGTCCATTACTACTTTTTAGCGACAGATTGTGCAATGGTACATATGGTTTTAGCGACAGACAGTCCAACGAGACAATTTTAAATGGTTAAAAAAATAAAAATTAATCCATCAACAATTGTCCACAATAATACAAATGTCATTACACAACTAAGAACAAACATACACTAGTGAATGGCGCACGCCATCGCACGCCTACACATATATATATGTATATTACACATGCTGATGTTTCCAAAGAGCTTATGCATATTTATATTACACATGGTCACTGGGTGGAATCATTGTCAGACGCTCAATGTGGAGTTCTCGATGAACTGAATGAATACATCAGACGAATGGATCATTACCGGCATCCTTGTATCTCTCTTCGACGGCTGCAATGAGCATGTTCCTTACCAATCCAAACTCTTGAGCCTCCACACATGGCTGTCCATCAGGTCTAACAAAAATGCAAGTGTAAGAAAAATTAACATACAGATTCATAGATTGGCATTCTGGATCTTAAATGCACAGAATATACTCGAATATAAGAAACCACTTTGTCAGATATATTAGTGAAAGGTCTAAGGAACACATCGATTCATCAATTGAGGGCAATAAGTTGCAGGGCAGATAACAAGGTAGAAACAATAAGTTGCAGGGCAGATAAACAACAACAAAGCTTCTTAGACCCAAGCAAAGTTGGGGGCAGATCAACAAAAAATATTAAAAAGAAATCCTACAAGTATTGTATAATTCTTACTCGCTTCTAGAATACCTGTCAAGCTCTGTAAATAACAACCCATCGGATAAGCCAGCTGCTACTGCCATTCTTGCTGGCTCGACTGGTCTGATGCCATCACTGTATGCAAGACTTCTATGGACTTGTACAGGAACCTGTTCTTGCCAAGTGAAACAAGAATGACATAAATATGGAGAATAAAAAAGTTTCACATGTATGCATGACAAATGAACCCACACTACCATCAAATGTTTCTCAAAGATTAAAGCAAAACACAAATAAACAAGAAAATGTGCACACATTTACATGTCACTTTGGAGGACTAAGATAGTAAACATGGACAGCATTTGGAGTATATTATCCAATAGATTGAATTGGTTCTTTGTTTTCATACAAATAGCTCTATGTAACAGGTGACTGACTGACTGAAAAACAAGGAAAAGCTGCCACAATTCATCAATGTAACTGAGCCAGAACCTCAACCTATGAATAAACAGGATTTCAGCCACTGCAAGCTGAATATAGATACCACAGAAATCTGTCGCAGCTGCACTCACACAAGCAATTTTCTCATAAGCTGATTCAATCACAGAATATGACGATGCATATGAACGTGGACAGTGTCTATTGACAATATAACTACCAGAAATAAAGAGATGATGGATTAATATTGTAGGTGAGATGGCAAAGTAGATGTACGGGTCCTCATCAAATGGTATAAGAAAGCCATAATTGATTATAAGAATAAACAAACTATATATTCACTTTCCTATTTTCTAAACAAGATGTGCAACATCACAAGTCATATGCGAAGTAACCTCAGCAGAGGTGCCAGCTGTATTTGCAGTTTATTTGTCAAATAAGAAGATATCTGAAACCCCTATTTCAATCTACCAAGTGAACCAGATCCATGATACCATGAAATCAAAAGCATGGGGAATAAGAAGATAGTGCCTCTTCCCATATACAACAGAAGACCTTAATTTGAGTGAGTCTTAACTTCCTACCCATTTTGTTTTAATAAGAGCTGGATTGCATTGAATGGACTACAGTCTTTCAGATTTAATTGCGGCTATGTCACTTACTATTGTTGTGGTTTTCAATAAATAGTTGGAACGAAGAAGCTGCTAAACAGATTGGGGACTGCTACTGGTATTTAATTTTTCATATTTCCAAGACTCTTGAAGAATTTGTGTCAAAGGATGGTGCTTCACCCGTGGCAATTGACTGTTTCAAGGAAACTGTAAGTACAAAGTTCATGACATATGCATACAAAACATCCAGTTTGTTCTTTATTCAGGGTAGGCACTCCAAATCAACAGTAACTGAGTAGCTAACCTATGTAATTTTCCTACTTTGATTTATTTGAAACGTACAGATAACAGTTGTGAACTTCAGTTTACATATTTCAGCACAGTTCATAGTGGTTGGATACATGTGCAAGTAAAGTTACAGTTACAATTTTCATCTCTAAACAAATGCCTTCTTTCTCCGTCATATTTAGTATAGCTATTACCTATAAACTACGACCTGACAGCATATCACATGTATATGTACGACTTTGGGTGAAGCTCAGTCTTGTTTCTAAGTTATATAGGATCATCCTTGTTTAGGATCATCTTTAGGACTATTTACTAATCAACCCATCCTCAATCAATCAATCTAGGGATAACTTCACATACCTCAACCAATCTGGGGATAACTTCCTTTGGAATTCATAGCCACGTTCTTCCTAAACAAGGATGCTGAGAGAGAAGAGATTCAGGATCAGACTCAATCACATCCAATGCCAACCTACGAGTCAAAGTTAACTGCGAATATTAGTGCCAACCCACAGCAGACATAATGAATGGACGCACTGCATAGTTTAATTTAACTGCAAATATTAGTGCTCGATATATTAGTTGAATTGCCTTGCAGCTATGAGATCTGAAAAATCACAAAGCAAAAATGGCACAAGTCAGGTTTTCCAAAATACCTAATTTCATATAGTTGATTTGAAAAGCTATTGTTCTTCAGGACTCAGATTTTTTACTCATGCCAATTTCTCAACCTGTAATAAAATATGCCAGGTTACCCCTGGTCTACAAACCACAACAACGCATCCTCCGTCCCTGTTTTCAATCTAAAGAATTTGAATGTGAAATTGGATCAAATGAAGTACCTGCCACACATCAGTTGGAGGAGATGCCACTCGCCTGGGGGAGCTCGGTGGGCACTGCTGGTGAATGTCAGCCAGCGATGCAAACGTGTTGCTGTGCAAAGGATGCAGCCATGAATAGAAGGCATTTTACTGATGTGATCATGTAAATAGAAGGCTTTGATGTAGAGATGCAGTGATGTTCCATGTGCCATTTAATTCATAGCTTTTTTCTCAAGTACTTGGTGTGCAGCCAACATTTGCAAATCCATTTGTTTCACTAAAAGGAATTAGATGATAAGATTTATTTAAGTGTTCTCAGATCTCAAGCACAGCAGTTGGAGCAAGCTATTTTTCATTGTGCCTGTAGGAAGCTAAATGTAAACAAATAGAAGGGAGTTAAATCTGGTGTGAAATTATCAACCTGTTGAAAGTGAAATTGTCTAAATGTTTTATATTTGTTGGTCCGTCAATACATCCTCGAGAAGTTCATGAGCTTCTGTGCAGTCTTTCTGTTGCAACTTGTGGAGTTCCTTGTGCTACTTCTGAGAGAGTGCAAATTCCTGACAGCATCATAAAGGCCTCTTAGTGACACAATGATATTGAGATACCACAAGTCATTACAGATCCTTGAGAGACCTCCCAATCGATCTTTCGGGGGAAAAAAAAGAGGACTCCCATGGAGGGTCAAGCCTAAAGAGAAGATTTGACAACACTTAGTACAAGTTCAACAAGATCAACAGGTAGTGCAATGGTCTAGCACAGATCGGCTAATTTGGCTAGGCAAGACCCTAGTCCTCCAACAGACATTTTCTCTTGTACTGAACTAAATCATTTTTTCAGCTACCCAATTCTGGAGGTGCTAACAAATGTACTTTCTCTCAACTGTATCTCACCCATGTACTTGGTTGTTAATTTTAATGAATGCCCTTATAGACATAAACTTAAGCTTTCCTATATATGGAAAAAATCAGAATGTTAGTGGCTTAACTTATATTGCAAAAAAAAAACACAGCAGCATATGAGCATAGACCATAGATACAGTATACACTGAATTTAGTCTAATCTGTAATCATACATACAGTAAACAGATTATATGCTTATTTTAGTTCTCACAACAGCTGCATAGAAATAGAAATGTTTTGATTCAGAAACAGGATTGCTAGTGCATTGCACTTTCAGTTTTCCTATGTGCTATCATGAAACAATATCAATGGTTTAAATAAAAATTGGGATCTGACGCCTAGTTAGTTATCAGAATGCTAATTTAAAAGTGACTCACTAAGGTTGCTCCTATATATTCAGCTTCTTTAATTCAAAATAACTTGTAGCTTTTTTGTTCAGAAACATGCATTAAGCATCTTCTCTTTAGATTGTACCAGCTACTTTGAGTTCATAAGCTGGCAAACAAGCTTTTTTTATCCATATGCTGCAACTTCATGCAGGGAGTTCAAAATGCAAAAAAAAAAAAACACTTTACAGTCTACTGGCTTGTGTTTTGGGAGCAATTAGCAATAAATTACCAAGCATATTTATGCAAACTTTACAGTCGGCGGCGCTGGACGTGAGCATGACGAGATGGCCCTCGGGCTTCAGGATCCGCTTGGTGTCGACGGACGACGCGTCGAACGGCAGGCAGCGGTCGTCCCCCGCGACGACGAGCTTCGAATCGAAGGAGATAGGCAGGTACGGCGTCGCTGCTCTCTTCCTCGCGGCACGGCCTGCTCTGCAGATGGCACAGCACGCGGCTCATGGACACCACGCCCTCGGCCGCGGCCTGCACCACCGGTGGGGTGGGCGCCGGGGACGGGGGCGCGCACGGCCGGTCCTTGCCGATGACGGCCTGGTAGGAGACTTCGCGAGCTCCATCGTGCGCCCCTCCTCGGTGTCGTCAGGGAGCCCCAGCACGACGCCCCAGATGCGGAGTAGCACGAGGGGGAGAGGAGGTCACCGTCGGTGAGGGGAGGAGAGCTCGACGCCGTTGGTGAGGGTGAGGGGGAAGATCCGGCGAGATTTGGGGCTGGCCGGGCGGGCACCATTTGGGAGAGGGAGAGGGAGGCGGCGCCCGGCGGTTTGGGCGCTTCTGGATTTGGGATTTGGGTTAGGGTTTGTGTACTCGTGGGCAAGGCCAATATTTGGCCGGGAGATGAATATAAATGGGCGCGAGCTGAATATGCGTGCGAGGGTGGGAGCCATTTATTTTTGGCAACAGACAGATTGACAGTATACTTCGTTTTAGCGTCGACCAGTTAAACATTAAATATGAGTACCTATGGCGACAGACAGCAAATCGCTAAATGAGGATTTAGCGTTAGATTATCTGTGAGCTATCTTTAGCGTCAGATTATCCATCGATAAAAAAAAAGTTTTAGCGTCAGATGACTGACGGTGATATGGTGTTGTGGTGTAGTAAGATTAGAAGTCGTGTGGCGAGGCGTGGGTCTTGGACTTCTTTGCCCCTGCGAACTTGCGCCGCGCCGCACACGGAGTAATTGCGCCGCGCGCGCACGCTTTGTTCCCCGACGTAATTAACGCCGCACGCCTCGCCTTCCTTCCACGCCTGTTGCCTCTCTTCGGCCGAGACGCCACGCCTCTCTTCGTCCTCGCCATGGACTCTGACTTGCCGCTCGCCCTGGACTCAGAATCGCCGCTCGCCGTGGCCTCCTTGTCGCCGGACTCGATGGTCATCGCGTCGGAGTCCGTGGCTCCGGATCTTCTCGTCGAGCTGCAGGACTCCATCCCGCCGAAGTCGGAGGTGGCGCCCAAGGACGACTCCTCCCCGCTGGACTCCGAGATGGTGCCGGAGTCCCTCGAGTTCGTGCCGGACTCCATGGCGCCGGAGTCGGAGCACGCGTTGCCGCCGGGCGCTTTTGTTTGCGCTCGCTGTCATCTCGTCCATGAGGACCGCCAAGCGTGGGATCGTGCACACTCGCGTTTCTGGCCATGCTCTCGCTGCAGTCTCGTGCACTTGGAATACATGCTCCTCGCCATGCTTTACTGCCTCGACGAGTTCGACTGCAAGGTTTTCATCCCCGATCTGGACAAAGTCGTGATGCATGGCAACAGTATCAAGTTTGATCCACAAGTGCTCAAGATGCTCGACGAGAAGTGCGAACGTGAGCAAGTAATACTTTTCAGATTTTTGGGTGAGGTAGAACCATTTTTCATCAACGAAGACAAAGTCAAAAAAAATCCTTAAACTGTGGATCACCACTCAACCCCCTCTCAATCATGTCAATACACCACTTTAACCTAGTCTTTTTATTACCTTCAGTGAGATAGGACTTGATGCTATTAGAATGGCGCCTTAGCAAACCTCACTACTAGAGAACAGACTTTAGAAGGATGTCCCAATTTAGCATTAGCCTTGGTATTTTTTGCCCTCGGGACTAAAGGACCCTTTAGTCCCGGTTGGTAATACTAACCGGGACTAAAGGTCCCTGCCCAACGGTCGTCCGTGGGGCAGGGATCTTTAGTCCCGGCTGGTATTACCAACCGGGACTAAAGGTTTATCTTTAGTCCCGGTTGGTAATACCAACCGGGACTAAAGCTTTTAGTCCCGGTTTGGGTGATGCCCCGGAAATAAAGATTAATCTTTAGTCCCGGTTTGGACCCCTAACTGGGACTAATTATCCCGGCCTATAATTCAGCTCATTTCTTCCTCCCCGAGCCCGAGCCATTCCATTCAAACTCACTGCCTTTGTTCTTCAGCTTGCTGTTGTTCTTGCTCTCTCCCCCTCCATTGGTGTTGCTCTTCGATTTTAGAGGTAACAAACTTAATCCTCTTATGTTTTATCAGTAGCTTATCTCATTTTGCGATGTAGATGCATGTGTAACTTTATATGTTGGACTTTATTATGATTTTATATGTCATTTTTAGCTCAAAATGACATGATGATTTGCATATATGTTTGGATAAACAAAAGTTAAATTAGTTCATCAAATGAAATGAAATACTTAGAAATCATGCCTTTTATTTTTTAGAATTAAATTTTCCATGAAATGAAAAACTTAGAAAATGGTTAGAAAATTTTAGAAAATCCGTACTAGTTGAACTTGCGGACCGTGTTCAGGTCGGTGAGCATGTTCTCTGCCGAGCGGTAACGGACGTCAAGGAGGAGCTTTGATTCTACGAGGGAGAGCGGCAACGGTCGTGGAAGACCGTGTTCCCTTTCTCGTAGAATCGGAGCTCTTCCTTGACCAAGTACGGTGCCGTTCGGTGGAGAAATGCTCGCCGAGTTGATCACGTAAGCAAGGTCAACTAGTACGGATGGTTATTTATTGAAACATGTTTTTGAGCTATAATTTGATGGATATTTGATAACTTCAGACCTATAAATGTCATCTACAAATATTACTATCCTCGGCAACCTAAACATCTGTGAGCTCGCCGATATAGAGCAGGTCACTTAGAATTATTTTTTCCATGAAATGAACTACTTAGAAATCATGCCTTTTTTTAGAATTAAATTTTTCATGGAATGAAAAACTTAGTAAATAGTTAGAAAATTATAGAAAATCCGTACTAGTTGAACTTGTGGACCGTGTTCAGCTCAGCCAATATGTTCTCTGCCGAGCGGTAACGGACGTCAAGGATGAGCTTTGATTCTACGAGGGAGAGCGGCAACGGTCGTGGAAGACCGTGTTCCCTTTCTCGTAGAATCGGAGCTCTTCCTTGACCAAGTACGGTGCCGTCCGATGGAGAAATGCTGGCCGAGATGATCACGTAAGCAAGGTCAACTAGTACGGATGGTTATTTATTGAAACATGTGAAATCCGTACTAGTTTTGTTTAAATATATCATTTTAGAAAATATGAAATTTACACTAGTTTGCAAAATTAAGTATAGAAAGTAGATGACAACTGGTACCGGATCCTCGGCCTCTCGTTCGGTTGCGAAACGACTGAGGCCAGAACTCCCGCTCATTATCTGCGGCAAGTGTAAGCAGAAGATTGTGATGGAGTACCGAGTCAAGAGACAGGGACCCAACAAGGGTCGTGTTTTCTACAAGTGCCCGGATCGCGATGTGAGTTTCTTACGCATTTTATAATTATGGCTAATTGACCTGCTTTTCTTGAATATTTTTGACTAAATATTTTTTGGCTTTAATTTTAGTGGGAGGGCAATGGATGCGATGGTTGGTACTAGGAGAAAGATTATGCTACATACATGTAGAATTTGGGTGCGCTTAAGGTAGCGGCTGCTGCTGATGAGGCAGTGAGCCAGCAGGAGAAGCTTATTGATATTCAACAGAAGAATGATTTGTCTGTTTTAGTTGCGTACGATCACGAAATAATTATGTTACTGAAGTGCATTATAGTTTTAGTTTGTTTAGTGATAGTTGGGATTGCTTACGTTGTAGCCAGGCTTAGTTAATTAATCAACCGTGTGTGTGTCATTTATGTTGTGTAATAAAATACTTAATTATGTTCAAGGTTTTTATAATTTGTCGTGTAATATAGATTATGTCACGCCATTGGATGTACAATGCCGATCGTCGCTCCCAAGATTTTATTGAGGGCTTGCACTATTTCTTAGGTGTGGCCGAGGCAAATAAGCGGGATGGTTTCATGTGCTGTCCATGTGCCCTATGTAAGAATTTAAAAGAATATTCAAACTCAATGAGTCTTCATTCATATTTGCTTAAGTCAGGTTTTATGTCAAACTATATATGTTGGACTAAACATGGAGAAAGCGGGGTCATGATGGAAGAAGGTGAAGGAGAAGATTTAGACATTGATGACATTATTGCTCAGTATGGTGCCTTTGATGATACTACAATGGGGGGAGATGAAGAAGTGGTAGCGGTAGAAGATGATCTCGGTGATGCTCTTGGCAATGCCATTCGTGATGCACAACAAGAATGGGAAAGTGAAAAAGAGAAAGTTAAGTTCGAGCGCATGCTTGAGGATCATAGGAAGTTGCTATATCCGACGGCTGAAGTGGGGCAAAAAAAACTGGGTACAACACTGGAATGGTGTTAAATTTCGACGCCTACAAACTAGTTTTCGGGACCCTAGATTGTCTCAAATTGAAAAGTTTTGAATACCAAGTTTGTTAAGCTCATAAATATCTACAATCCTTATATAGGCCATTTTTCATTTGAGAAAGCTTGAATAAAATGTAGTTTAAATTTCACAAGTGTGTGACATAGTTTTAGAAAGTCTATATGAGATTCAAGAAGTTGTGACTAGTGTTTGATAAAAATTTCTTAAATGGGAAAATGAGCTATGTAACAATTGTAGATCTTGCTGAGATGATCAAACTTGGTATTTAGAGTTTTTTCATCTGAGGTCATTTAGTGTCTCATTTGAGCAAATTTGACCAAGTTAAATTTGGTCAAATGAAAAAATAACACTTTGACTATAGTATTATGAACTCTAAATTACTTCTAATTGAAAAGTTTTGAATACCAAGTTTGTTAAACTCAAAAAGATCTACAATTGTTGTTTTGGTCAACTTTCCATTTGAGAAAGTTTGGACGGTTCAAATTTGTGATTTTTAAATTTCGACGCCTACGAACTAGTTTTCGGAACCCTAGATTGTCTCAAATTGAAAATTTTTTAATACCAAGTTTGTTAAGCTCATCAATATATACAATCCTTATATAAGCCATTTTTTCATTTGAAAAAGTTGTAGAACAAAAAATACTATATTTTCTTTATTTTTATAGGTTCAACAAAAATTTCCTGTCAATTTTGGTCAAAAACCGAGTAAAAATTGAAACATTGACGTTATAATAATGTGATAATAAATTTCCTATCGAATAATATTAGTTTTATTAATTTTAAGTTACAAATATATTTTTGCATTAACAAAATACTTAGTATTAGTAACATTTATATTCTATATTCATAAAAGAAATTAAAAAACTTTAGGTTACAAAATTTTCCTATTTACAATAAATAATTAGTTAATCAATAGTATTTTTTAAAATAAATATTGCAAAGTATTGAAGTTGCTATGGAATTAATTGATTAACCTAGTATTAAACAAAATCAAAATCCCAGGCCTTTCCAATTACGTTGACGGGTTGCCAAAATTTGAGGCCTTCAGTCCCGGCCCAGGCCAAAAACCGGGACTAAAAGGTGGGCGGCAATTTCGGTGCCCGCCCAAAAATACTTTTAGTCCCGGCTGATAACACCAGCTGGGACTAAAGGACATCCCACGAGCAAATAACAGCTAAAGAAGACAAAAAAGTGAAAGATTTTTTTTATGGATATCAAAAACAAGAGTCAAGCGAAGCTTAAGGAGAAGCCATACTTTTACA
Source organism: Miscanthus floridulus (assembly GCF_019320115.1). Taxonomy (NCBI): domain Eukaryota; kingdom Viridiplantae; phylum Streptophyta; class Magnoliopsida; order Poales; family Poaceae; genus Miscanthus; species Miscanthus floridulus. Next base: position 195,934,449 of record NC_089580.1, read on the forward strand.
TACCACGAGATGTGCTGAGGTAGAAGGTCGATGCACACAAGAAAAAGATGATTGAACTTCATAAGCCTTCGCCACTATCAGACTATGACCACTCCCTCGTGAAGTCACATGATGCAGATAAAAAAAGGAAAAGAGCATCAGAGAAGGATGTCCCACAGCTCGGACAACAGAAGCAACCAATGTAAAATCTTGTTGTTGCTAATGAATATGGTTCCAACATATAAGTCTATCGACCAGACAACTCTGGAGAAGTATCGGTTCAAGCCCTTAATGTTTTTTTTCAAGATACTGGTTTAACCTTGGATCAATTGACGGGCAAAGCTCTAATACAGAACCTGTAAGTTGATACCTGGAAGACTTATAAATATGGCAAAGTCTGTACAACCCTGCGGCTCTGAATGAATTGGGTACGCAAATATAGTTACTCAACAAGTGGTACATGCAGGCGTGTGGCAGGGGTGAGCAGTGGATCTTTGTCAGATTTAGAGACCATCATTACTTCCGTGGCGATGACATCTTACATATTAGTTTCGAAGAATTGCATCAACTATACCACATGGACGCTCTGGACAAATCAATCATTAGCTCCTTTTGTTTGTAAGTGATTCTTACTTTTATTTAATAAACTCACTTCCATGCGTACGCGTATATAATTATCCTCACATGTAACTTATATTTATATACAGATTTCAGATGTCAGAGCTCCAAAGAATACAAGACACCAGTGTTGGCTTCATTGATCCTTATATCGTATTCAAAACTGGTATTATTGTCAAGAAGCGGTGGGTATCTGAAGCACAGGAGAATATCATGATGTTCTTCGTGAAGCAGCACGACAAGACAACAATACTTTTCCCGTACAACTTTGAGTAAGTGTTAATAATAATGTAGTCTACACATTTTATGTAATATCAATACAACTTATATGCATGTACGTGTGTGTATAAACCAATGCAGGTTTCACTGGATACTTATTGTCATTGAGTTAAACTCAAGTCGGTTAGTAATCTTTGACTCGTTGAGAAAAGAGCGGGCACTATACCAAGATATGATAGACATTATCCAGGGGTAATTTCGATCTCTCACGCACAACTATTATTGAATAAATTTTGCCATAATTTATTAACGATCGTATATTATTGGTCGCACAGGGTTTGGAAAGAGTTTATTCGGCAACATCGCAAGGATTGCAAGGCACCACTTAATGTAGTTGAAATACCAGTAAGTTGTACTATATACACTTCCCCACGTGTTTAATTACTATATAGTACTTCAATTTACGTGTGAGATGATGAGAATAATCTTCTTCTCATACAGTGGTGTTTGCGGCAGGAACCAGGTAATAACTTGTGTGGATACTACGTTTGTGAATTTATCACTGCGCACATAAGAAGAACTCCTAAAGATGTCCTCAGAGTACGTATATATCAATTTTTTATTTATTTTTAAATGAATATATATATATATGTATTAATACTTTTCCTTTTATTTCAAATGCAAGACTGAATGGTTGAAACGAAGGGTCATGTAAAAAGACCATCTGAAAGCAGTTCAAGAGTCAATAGCAGGATATCTTCTAGAAAAAGTGTTAAATCCCAACGACGAGTTCTACTTTGATCCTAAGGAATAAATGATGTAAATTAAATGTTTATTGATATCGTTATTTTCGAGAACAAGATTATGAAAGTGTTGTATATATACATATATATATATAATATATATAGTTTCATACTTTATTCGAATATAATAATGCTCGAGATGAGAATTAGATGTAATTATATGCGTGCGTGTATTTATATTAGCAGCGTAGAATACGTACATAAAAATATATTATATATTAAACAAATACGTGTAACTGAACTGAAAACAAATTAAACAAAAAAAAAGAAAAGGAACCTTTAGTCCCGGTTGGGGTTATCAACCGGGACTAAAGGGTGCGGCCACGTTTGCTCGGCTGGAGGGCCTTTAGTCCCGGTTGGTAACACCAACCGGAACTAAAGGTCCCTCTTTAGTCCCGGCTCAATGACCCGGGACTAAAGGTGGCACCTTTAGTTCCGGGATCGTTGTCCCGGCGTGGTAATCGGAACTAAAGGCCGTTACCGTTCGGGACAACAAGTCCATTCTGTAGTACCTTTGCACCTTCCATTTGCTAATGTTTAGTTTGGCACAAACATCTTGTATGGTCATCCTCTCCTTCAGAGAAATGTCACATAAGGTTTCCAAATCAATAGGAATTGCCTTACGACCAACTCTACCCTTTTTTAAACTAGAGACCACAACCGGGATGGAGTTTGCAAGTTGTGTTTTACCTCTCCTCCATATGCGCTGAACTGTCCGAAGGTGCAGATCAAATCGATCAGCAATAATCTGGGTATCTTTCTTGTGGAGTATCCCATTATTGCTTCTAGCCAACAACGCTTGATAAACTTGCTTTCTCAAATCTTCTGACATCTCTTTCCTTCGGTGGTGCACTTGAACATTAGCCTCGGCAACATGCTCTATTTCAAAAAAAAATTATCATCCTCCAGTACAGGCTCAATCGAAAAGCAAGGAAGCAAACATACCGATGTCATTACCATCCTCCAGTACAAGCTCGTTGAGGTCTAACCCAGCGTTGCCTTCTTCAGCTTCCGGTACAGGCACGTTTAGATCCAAGGTAGCAAGTGAGCTAGCCATTTGTGCGGGTGTTTTGTTTGTGCTTGTTAATTTGCAGCCGGCCGGCCGTATAAATTCGAACGGGAACACAATCGTCGTCGCAGCCGAGCGTCTAGTGAAAATAAGGAAAACTTGGCGCGGCAAAACGTCCAGCAAGCGCGCAGCTAGGCGTCCAGCGCGCATTCAACGAAACGCAAAAAAACGAAGCGCGCCATTGATGGAAAAACGGGAAAAAAACGCGCCCAGGCACCAGCGTGCACGTCCCGCACAGTGCCATGCAAAACAAAAACAAGCAAAAAACACTTCTAATACCAATACGGAGAGAGTACATGCATATACATTTTTATACACATATATACCGAAAAGGGCGTAGCTAGGCTAAGCACGGGTGCATGGTTGGGAGTGATGGCTAGGTTAGTGGCACATACACGTATACATGTGTATGTCTGTGTTTAGTTAAGATGAAAAGATGGGTATAAGGTTGGCCATGCATAATTATTGGTATATATATATACCTGTGCACGTATATAAATATACCCACTACGTATGCATGGACGTGAGCGTGCAACTACGGTTAAGCGTAAAACAAACATAACTTGAATTTAAATGGGCACAAAAAATTATGAAAAAAGATATAAATATGTAGGATTGATTTTTAGGAGATTTTTAGTGGAAGCATCAAGTGATTTGAAGTTGGAAATTGGTGGATATACAGATCATCAAAGTTTTAATGGAGAAAGGCATATGGCAAGGATATTGAAAATTATTTGTGGATTTTTAGACGGTGGAGAAGGCGTGGGAAAGGTCTGGGTAGGCTTTGGAGTGGCTCTAATATTTATAGGAATTTTCTGGGATTTTTCTGGAACAGCTTCCCTTGTGTATCTCCTGGGTGCGCGTACTATTTTCTACACGGCACAGTTGCTGGCATGCACTCGGACGTGGGCTTGTAGGGCGCTGTTCTGTAAACCCGTTCGTGTACTGTGCCGTGAACATGCATTGCTGCTGTGGGTGGTTTACGTGAACCAAGTTCATTGACATCGCGAGAGGGCTTAACTCACATGCAGTCGGGTCCCGCAGTAGTGACGTGGCGAGCTCCCATTGGCTCTAGCGACGTGGCTGGCCTCAGGCTGCTGGACAACGTCGTTCAATGTCTGTCGGCTCACGGTTGGAACTATCGGCTCTCCACAGGCCGGCAGGCGAGTCGGCGTTTCTCTTGGGTCGCGTCTTCTTCCCTTGCCGCAAAGCGAGACGGAGAGAGAGAGAAGAGCGCGCGAGATGGAGGAACAGAGGGCAGCAGATGGCGGCAACGGAACTCGGCTTCGACGGAGGCGGCAGCGGTGAGCTCGCAGACAGCCGTGGTGCCCTTGCTGCTGGCCGCGCTTGGCTCCGGCGCGAGCCGGCCGGGGCAGCCGAGAGAGAGAGAGAGAGAAGAGCGCGCGAGATGGAGGAACAGAGGGCAGCAGATGGCGGCAACGGAACTCGGCTTCGACGGAGGCGGCAGCGGTGAGCTCGCAGACAGCCGTGGTGCCCTTGCTGCTGGCCGCGCTTGGCTCCGGCGCGAGCCGGCCGGGGCAGCCGAGTGGCCGTGGAGTCCGGTGGGAGGAGGCGCGGCGTCAATCTCGATCGCAGCGGTGGCGGCTTCAGTCGCGGCGGCGCGGCCGGCAGGCCAGCCGGCCGGGGAAGAGGGCGGCGAAGGTTGACGGCCTGCGCGTCTTGTGCTCGTGCGCTGCAGATGTGGCCTGCTTGCCGGTAGCGGCGATGCTTGCATGCAACTTCCCAGCGCACGGGTGGAAAAGTGCGTGGAGAGGGCTGCCGTGCTCGGGCTCGATGCGACGGCCATGGCTATTTATAGCCGAGGTAGGAGCATGTTTCTTTTTTTTTCTCCAAAAAATATGTAGTTTCCAAACTTTTAAAAAAGTATTGGGAGAAAAAAATGGCATCTCCAACTGTTCCCAGTAAATGACTCCTAGAAAATTAAATTTAAGTGCCACATCAGTTTTTTCCCTGACTTTTTTTTTGTCGCGGGATGGCAGATCCACAACTGGATTCAGGTTCTTTGCCGAGTGCCTGAGGTACTCGGCAAAGGTCAAATTGTACTCGGCAAAGCCTTTACCGAGTGCGGCACTCGGCAAAGAACACACGGCAAAAAATTGATCGGCAAAGCCCTCTTTGCCGAGAGCCCCGGGGGCACTCAGCAAAGAAAAGCGACCGTCACGGCGCCGGCTCCGTTGACGGTCGCTTTGCCGAGTGCCAACCCTGCAGGCACTCGGCAAAGTTTTTATTTTTTTTTAAAAAAAAGTCTTTGCCGAGTGCCCTATATCCGCCCCTCGGCAAAGATGTTTTATATTTTTTTTTCTAAAAATTCTTTGTCGAGTGCCCCCTGGCCGGCGCTCGGCAAAGTTTGAATTTTTTTTAAAAAAAATTCTTTGCCGAGTGCCCTCTGGCCGGCACTCAGCAAAGTTTGAATTTTTTTTTAAAAAAATCTTTGCCGAGTGCCATGGTACTTGGCAAAGCTGGAAAATTGATTTTTTGAGCGCCCATTTTTCTAGCTTTGCCGAGTGCTGTGACCATGGCACTCGGCAACGGGGTCCTTTGCCGAGTGCAACACTCGGCAAAGTGGCCCAAAACGATAATTTTTAATTTTTTGTTACATTCCATCATGACAAATAATTTCATACAAACATATATCACATATATATTTCATCCATCACATATATATCTCATTCATCACATATATATCTCATCCATCCACACATCCATCTGCACATATCACATTCATCACAAATATATATCACATATATAATAATAAGTGCTCAAATCCATCCAAATAAATCCACAAGTCCATCAAAGTCCACAAGTGCATCACAAATATATCACAAGTCCATCACCAAGTGAACAACAAATAAAAAAATACAACGTGCACTCATCTCGGCCACTGCGACTATGGTGAAGGCCTAGCTCCATCATTCGAAGGTGCATGAGGTGGATTATTCAAACCACCGTCAGATGAAGACTGCACAAAGGAAAAAGATTGCATATGAGACAAGATTATTTGGATAGCTAATCTAGGAAGGTAGAGGCCATACAAGCAAAGCACAAGCGAAAGTAAAAAACTTTCATACTCATAGGAGTAGCTGCAGCTGCAGGACGCGGAGGCAGAGGTGGAACCAACAGTCCAGCTGGCAGAGAGAAGCCCACATGTTGCCCAAGCCCTTGTAGGAACTCCGTAATGTCCGTTAGCCTCTGCGCCTGGACCTGCCGCTCGGCCCGCTAGGCCTCCAGCTGGGCCGTCATCCTCTGTTGCCCGACCTCCAGCTCCTGACGTTGTCTCATTTCTTGTTCCAGTCGGGCCTGCAATATTTCACTCCAATGTTTCAGTAATGCAAAGCTAATTAAGGTGTGTAAAGATCAATGTATGACAAGTAAAATAGGAATAACCTCGAGTGCGTTGACCCAGTGTTGTGCAGCGGTCGACCGTGTGCGAATGGTCGGGCTCTCGCTCGTGCTCCGTGCTCGGATATGGGAGAGAGAGGGAGTAGAGGCCGTGTCGATGACGCCATCGCCAAGCCAGAACCGCCCATGCTTCTTGCCTTGCCCCGCCCTCATGACGACATCTCCATCAAAGTCCTGGGTGCTCGGATCATGGTCTGACACATGGAGCGACCTCGCCACTTCAGTGTACTCACTGATGCAGGAGTGGACGCTCGGGTTCGTGTATGCCTTGGGTGGGTCCTCCAGGTTGAAGGAGACGTCGGACGTCACCTTGCCCTTGTGGGCCATACACCATGCCTGGAAGTCCGAGCAAGCCTAGCCACTATGTGACGTCGACTGCGAGAAAGACAGCATGATGATTAGAAATCAGGCAGAACTGAGCGTCACAATAGATAAATGAATTCATGTACCCATGCTTGTTTGTATCCAGCGAGGCTGCGGCTGCCTTGATGGTGTGCTGGACCTTGCATCTACAAACGACGATCCCGGGCATCCCTGTGCATCTTGAGGTACTCCTCTGTGAACCACCTCTCCACCACCATCGCCCAACACTCGGGATACGCTTGGCACCACCAGGAAATCATCTACACGTCATCAAGTATTGGACATATAAGAAGATCAAATTCAACCAACTTAATCTCAAAACAAATCAATATTGATGTTCTTCATTTACCTCAAGGTACTGCTCCCGGGTCAGCTGCATCTCTCTTGCGTCTTTCTTGGTTTTCTTCTCTCCAAGCTTCGACCCGTAGTAGGTTACGATGGCCTGGATGCGCACCTCGTGATGCATGTCGATGATGAGTTTTTTACAGGCTTTGGTAGTCACCTGCTCCGCTCTGGCCTCAAATCCCTTCTCGCATCTGTAATAAGTCTGCATACAAAAGTGATGTATCCATTCATTATTTCAATAAAAGTCCAATCAATGTGATGTATTGAGCAATGTTGTGCGAGAGAGACTTACCCAAAACTCTGCCTTCACTCGCACCGCCGTGTTGGGGTACTCCGCATCGAGGGCGACGGTGTAGTGGTCAAACGAGTAGGCCAGCTCCGTCTTCGATGCGTACGTGACAATGCTGGGGAAGTGTTGTCTGCACAGAAGACCCAGGATGTCATTGACTAGTCGTGCGTTACCACCCGACACAACCACCCAGTTCCTGCACAAGTGATTAAGAAAAAATATTTGTTTTTTTCATCATATCATATGAAGTAGTGGTAATAACATATAAAGTTACTTACTTTTGCCCTTCGGGGTGAATCACTGGGCGTTGGTAAGGAAGCGGAACCTGTGGGAGGCTCACGGGACCTCGCAAGTAGACACTCAAAGAGGAGTCAGAGGAAGCGGAACCCGTGCCTGCCGCCTCCCCCTCCTCCTCCTCGTCCGTTTGCCGAACCAGCTCCTCGTCCGACTCGTCCACGGGCGCCATCTCCTCCTGCGGCTGGCGGTCCTCCTCCTCATCCGTTTGCCGAACCAGCTCCTCCTCCTATTGTGATATCTCAACAAGTTTCATGATTTTTGGACTTCGTTTGCTTTTTATATAATTTAAAAATACTTCGCACGCAAGTTCGCGGTCATGTTTCGTGAACAAGATGTCCGAAATTTAGGGTCCGTTCCTGGATACGGCCTCACACTACACTCAGTAACATGACTATCATTTTTTGAATTATTAAATTACATTATTCGTACCACATGCAATTCAAATTTATATTTTTCGAAAAAAATCAAGTAAACGAAATAAAGTAACTAAATATATCAAAAAGCCACAAAAAAATCCCCAAATTCTAACGAGGATTTCCTGGTACTTTAAAAGGGCTGCACAAAAAATTTGGAGGCCAAAAACAAAAAAAACTTTGCCGAGCGTCGGGGCATGGCACTCGGCAAAGGGGGTCTTTGCCGAGTGCCAAGAATAAGGCGCTCGGCAAAGAGGATTTTTGAATTTTTTTAGAAATTTCCTCTTTGCCGAGTGCCTTCACAGGGGCACTCGGCAAAGACATTTCAAAAAAAATATATTGAATCTTTGCCGAGCGCCGTGTCAGGGGCACTCGACAAAGTATTTTCCAAAAAAAAAATCTTTGCCGAGTGCCTAACAGCAAGCACTCGGCAAAGAAGGACGTGGCCGAACACCTTTACGCAGGGCAGCCTATGTCGAGTGCCGCGATTTTGCCGAGTGCCCGGCACTCGACAAAGAACTCTTTGCCAAGTGCAATTCTTTGCCGAGTTCCCGATTTTTGACACTCGGCAAAGCAGTTTGCACTCGGCAAAGGCCCTGTTTCCAGTAGTGATCCTACTCCGTGCCGCTCACCGCCGGCGCCTCCATCGCCGAGGGCTTCTGGCTGGGTGCCTCACACGACTGGCTCGTCACGATGGACGACCACGCAGAAGCTCACCTCGTGAACCCGGTCATCGGGCAGCGGATCGACACCCTCCCCTCGGTGGCCACCGTGGAGCAGGTGCGGCGCGTGCACAACGAGGGCGGCGCCGTCGTCGCCGACATGTACACGGTGTACCAGTACGACTGGTCGTTGTGGGTGTACGATCCCGCCAACGCGGCCACCACGTTGGACGCGCGTGAGCTCATCGACTACCTCTACGTCCGGGCGATCATCTCGTAGGACCCATCGGACGGCGATTGCGTCGTCGTGCTCGTGTACTGGCCAGATTACCAGCCGTGCTTCGCGAGGCCGGGAGACGCGCACTGGACAATACGGCCTCCGACGGAGAACACCCAGTACAACTGCGCCTTCGACGGCGACGGCAGGACGCTCTACGCGATGCGCCACGACGACGCGATCCACGCGTTCGACCTCCTCGGGCGGCCGGTGCTCGAGAGGGAGGTCGTGCTCCGTTCTCAGGTCCAGGGCGGGAGGACAGCGACCAACTACCTCCACTACCGAAAACGTCAAATTTGCCGAGTGTATTATCTCGGGCACTCGGCAAACAAGTTCTTTGCCGAGCGCTGCCATAAAAACACTCGGCAAAAAAAACAATCGGTAAAAAGTGGAGGAGGAAGCCAAGTGTTTTGTAGGCTTTGCCGAGTGTCACACTCGGCAAACCCTTTCCCGAGTGTCACACTCGGCAAACCATTTCCTGAGTGTTTTGTAGGTTTTGCCGAGTGTTAAATCTCTTGATTCCCGTAGTGCTCGTCCACGCGCCATGGCTACGCGGTGGCGCCGCCGGCTGGCTTCAGGTGTGGAGGAGGAAGCCGTATCCGCGTATAGTTACGTGGAATGGGTGAAGATTTTTTAAGCGCGTAAATTTTAGAAAAAAAAGTATTAGGAGTTGTTGGAGAATGTTTTTTTTAATTTTTTTTAAAAATCAAGAATTAAGAGAGGATTTAGAGACTCCGAGACGTCGGCGTCTGCGGTTATTGCCCGGACGCGGGGATATTTGACGGCGCCCGTGGCAGTGCGGCAGCGGCGGCCCACGTCGATGACCGTGCATGCGAGCTGCCAGATTGACGTCGTGTCGACGAGAATCGCGGGGAAAGAGGAGGCGACTTCGGGAAACGACGCGGCGGTGGCAAAAATATCCGTCTGGGGACAGATTTGCTGGCACCTGGCAGCCATCGCAAGCGGCCGGGGGCAGTGGCGCAGTGTCCACGCGGACCACTGGGGAACCCGCGTACGTGAGCTATCAACGGGAATAGCGGGGAGGGCGCCAGGAAGACGACGCTGCGTCGCTGCCGTGTAAGGCGGTTCGGCTGCGGATATTTTCCGGCCGCTGGGATATTTGCCGGCATCCGCTGCAGTACGGCAGAGACGGCCATCGCTCACGCGCTTGGGCTGGACGACGGGAATCGCGGAGAAAAGGACAACGGAACAGAGAAGGCTCCAGAATTAAGACGATGCTGACTGCCGACGTGTCCGCGCTTGCCGCGCCGTCGACTCCAGTGCGACAGCGCCACGCCAACCCACCTGGCATACAGACTTGCGCTCGGCTCCCTCCCCCTATGTCTCCCTCACTTCTTTCTTCATTCCCCGCTCGGCTGGGCGCGCCTAGCGCGAGAACCGGCGCCACAGGCCTCCCCCCGGCCATATCGGCCTCCGGAGCAAGTTGGTGGTCACTCCCAAGTTGGTGATTCATCGACCTCGGTTGCATCATCTCAGTGGCTGTGTAAGGCTATGTTGCAGTTGCCACATAATGTTTTGTGCTTCGCTCAACCTCACCCATCAATCATACGGAGTAGCATCCTCTACGAGAGTACCAACAGGCATAACCTCCTCTACGTGAGTAGCAAAAGGCACATCTCTGACTACTCTCTCATCAGCTGGTCCTGGGTAACCGGTACCTTCACCGACTGGCACATCTGTGGCTGCTTCATCATCGTTCGAAGCCTCTGAATCACCACTAACTTCATCACCAATTCTTTTCTCTTCCTGTTGCTCCAACTCGTCTCGCTCGTACGAACCCACATCGAAGTCGCCGTTCAAACGGCCTACTGAAAACCACCGAGATATCTACTGCCATTGGAGAAGGCTGAAGTTGCTCTTACGTCAACTGACTGTCCAACACCATATGCCCGGTGTTGCGTCCACATCGACCCCCATTGTTGTTCATCACCTCCAATGCCAACAAAGGACGACACATCCTCCTTCCTATATCCATTCTCCACCATCAGCTCATCCATGGTCATATTTGACCCTTCGATTACCCTTCTGTAGCACGGATTTCACGCAGAGGCGGCAGGAGCTTCGTGCTCACCCTACGCCCAACACTTTCTTGAAGAATGCCGTCGCAGTTTTTAGTAATAGAGTGATGAGTTGGTGTTATGGGCGAAGGCTTGGAGAGGAATAAGAACTAGATAAGCAAGAAAAGAATGGCGAGGACAGGATTAGTATTCTGAATATTCGTTTACAATCTTGCCTCGTCTAATGAGGCGATCCCGATTTGTATGCCGCCATTTTATACAAGCCACACACAGCTAAAGCCCAACTAGACGCGTATTCGTTCTTCTCAGGCCCTCTTTGGTACAGTTCTGTGTAAAGCTTTTTTTTTCTTTTTTTTTCTTGCTAAATAAACCTTTTACAAACGGTTACACCCATCACTACGGGATACTGATTAATTACCGAGTGTGATAAACACTCGGCAAATATGGATAAACACTCGGTAAATTGTGTACCGAGTGCCACACTCGGTAAACATGACTCGGTAAACAACGACTCGGTAAAGTTAGTTTACCGAGTGTCAACTAACGGGGCACTCGGAGAATAAATCTTACCGAGTGCTACGCCGGCACTCGGTAAACAACTACGACGTGACGGTCGTCAGTCCCCAAACTTGCCGTTAACGGCGTACTTTACCGAGTGTTAGACATAGCACTCGGTAAACAGATAACCATTTTCATGATTAAAACAATTCCGCAAATATTTTTCCCTAATATAGTTTACCGAGTGTACCAGTAACACTCGGTAAAAGTGTAACTCGTTAACCGAGTGTTCCACTCGGTAAAAAATGGCACATATATCCGAGTGGGGTTGTGGCACTCGGTAAAAAATGGCACCACTCGGCAAAATTAACAGAATCAGAACCAATTTGGTTCTGTTCTCTGTTTTACCGAGTGTCACACTCGGTAAACATGACCATTACCGAGTGTAACACTCGGTAAAACTTGTCCACAGTATTTTTTTTTTGTTTGTTTCAATGCATATCCAGCCACAATTAACAACAATTATAACAGAATATCACAGTTACCAACAGATAGACAATATATATCACATATATGTCCACAAATGTCACATCCACTCATTATAACCAACATATAGCTACAACAAATGTCACAAGCACAATGCAAAGTCCACAAACACCATCAACATGTCCAAAGTCCACAAAGTTCAACCCACTTCTAAGTTCAACATACAAACAAGTGAAACATGGTCCTGTCACATGGTCGGAGCCCTACCGAGAAACGGAGACAAGTCCAAGTCTTGATCGTTGTTCGATCCAGCTGTAGAAGGTCCCTGGAATGAGGGAGCAAAAGAAAATAAACATATTTGTCAATTAATCATAAGGTAGTATGCCAAATTCAAATATTCCTTCGAAAGACCAGTTAACAGTGACATCAATATATAGGCATATAATAGATAACACATATCAAGTTAGTTGCTGTTTAGGTCTCCTCTATGTGCAAGATATCGTCACACATGGTCGAGTAGACTGAACATGAATTGGGCAAACACCTATGTACTCATGTAGAACCTAACATGATGCCTTTCAAGGTCTGAACAATATTACTAATAATCTAACTTATACATGTATGTATCCTACTCTCTTCTAGGTTCTAACATGATAGTGTTGACTGTAGCACAATCTGAACTGAAAAAGCCTTTCAAGATGAAGAGTGACTCACAGGAGTGCCGTCGCGCGGAGGTGGAGGCACCAACGGTATCATCGGCGGCGGCGGAGGCGGTGGAGGCTGGCCTATGCTCTGAGAAAAGCTGGCCATGTACTCGTACCAGGCCTTCTGCGATTGCTGGAAGGCCTCAAGCTGGGCCTGCACTCGCGCCCTCTCCTGTGCCAACTCGGCCTGGTGCGATAGCTGGAGGGCCTGAAACTGGCTCTGTGAGGCCTGCTGTGACTCCTGCAGGGCTTCAATCTGGGCCTACAATTATTTATCACATAGTTAGAATGCAAATAAAGAACGGGTAGAAAATGAATGGACAACGAATGCAACAGAACTAACCTGGAGTGCTACCACCTGGGGCTGTGAGCGTGGTCGTATGGCCGGGCTCAAACTCGTGCTCCGGGCTCTAATCTGGGCGAGTGTCTGAGTGTTGGCCGTGTCTATGGTGCTGTTGCCCATATAGTACCTCCCGTGTGGCTTACCTGGTCCCAACCTCATGACGATGTCACCCTCGAGGTCAGCGGTGCTCGGATCAAATTCTGGCCCATGGATCTCTCTCGCCATCGCCGTGTACTCGCTGAGGCGACTGTGCACGCTCAGGTTACTGTATGCCTCGGGCGGGTCCTCCGGGTTGTAGACGAGGTCGGGGTCCTTTGCCTTGCCCTTGTGTGCCAAGGCATATGCCTTGAACGAGGCGCACTCCTGGCCGGGGTGGAACCGTGTCTGCAGGAAGCACAACAATAAGATATTATGCATTCAGAAGTTAGCGTAGCAACAACGAAATGAAATCCGCGTACATATCTGGCTGCATATTCCTTGAGGGTAGTGGGCCCTTGTTTGTGCGAGGAACCCTGCATCATCGCACGGCAACGTGAGCGTACGGCGTGATATTGCTCGTACTCCTCACTCAACCACGTGTCCACAATGGCCTCCCAGCAATTGTCCATCCCCGCACACCAAGCAGGAGGCACCTGCACGTACACGAGCACATGACAAATCATAAATCAATTTCAGTGCAATTAATCACAGACGATGTAATCTCATGTTTACCGTCAAGTATTGCTCCTTAGTTAGGGGCAGGTGCACTGCCTGCGCTCTGGTGACTCTGTTTCCTCTGCGGGCATGGTAAATTCTTCTGCACAGGAGCTTTGTCTCGTAGAAGAGGTCCTGCACTCGGTGAACACAGACTCTGTTCACCACGTCATCCGCGTCCTCCCTACGTACTCCCTCCGCCAAGGTGTAGTAATCCTACAAGCAAATACAGTCAGTAATATACAATTAATGTGATGTTATTATCAGCATAGTGCGATGAACACGTACCCACAGCTCTTTCATCACCCGGTCGGCCTTGCTGATGCGACCTCGGGTCCCGTCGGCCATTCTGTGGCGTTGAGCCATCGTCCGACTGAGATTGCGGGAGTGGTTGAAGCATTAATGAGACATGACGCGCTGTCTGGAGGGTCGGTCGAGGCGAGGGGCGACGGGCTGTGGACGAGCCAGGCTCGAGCGACACGGAGAATGAGGCCTCGCGTGAGACGGAGATCGAATTCCTTGCCGAGGCATGCCGCGAGAGGCCTCGTGCGATACGGAGAATGCACCCCCTACCGAGGCTTTCCATGGCGAGCCTCGCGCGAGGCGGAATTCGCGTCAGGGTGCCGAGACCTTCTGCGCGAGGCTCGAGGCGAGGCGGAGGGCCTGGTGGGCTCAGTCGTTGTGGGTGAGGGGCCCATGGCTTACCTTCTAGCTTTATTTTTTGATGGGACTTTAGCGACCCTTTTGATTGTTCGCTCGGGGTACCTCGTTCTAAAGTACCCGACAGTAGCCCCCGAGCCTCCGGGGGAGTGCGTGCACTCTCCCTGAGGGTTTGCCTAGGCTTGGTTCGTACCCACTCTCGTAGGAATTGGGTTTTGTATCTTGAGGTTCCGGTGGGTGCGTGCGAGCGCACCCGCCGGGTGTAGCCCCCTAGGCCCTGGAGGAGTGGAGTTACTCCTCCAGGGGTTTTTTTTATTTTCGTGTTTGAACGAGTAGTTCTTATTGCATTTGTCGAGCCCCTAAGCGCAAGTTCGGGTTGCGGGGGTCTCGGCGAGGTTGCAGGAAAAAGCCCTCTAGCCTCCGCACGGAGCGAGAGGTTCATCAGGGCCCCCCTGACTTTGGGTACGACCCTCACGCTTGCTTTCACTCGGAAGGAGGGGTGGAATGTGCCAGGCTACCCTCGATGGGCACGAGCGTGACACTTCCGGTGAGCTGTTATCGAGTAGTCCGAGTGGAGGCCCGAGCCCCGTTCGCTAGGGGACGGCTAGTGGTCCAGAGACGCACTCCAAGAGTACCAGAGGGTTTCTCTAGTGGGTGCCGAGGCCGTTCGCTGGGCCTCGGTGGCTCAGTGCCTCCCTACGGTGGGATCCCATTCGGATACTTCCTTGCTGGTCTCGGACACGACTTAGGATGCCCCGAGCGACTATTCGCTTGGGCCTGGGCCATTCGTAGGCTCGCCCCAAAGTCGTCCCTGACTCTATTGCCCTAGGGCGGCTGTCGAAACCTCTTGGAGGCCCAGCCTTCGAACCCCTGGACCATAACGGGCTCGGTGCCCTTTATCGTGTTTTGTAATGAAACCTCTAGCGTGGCCTTGGACCGTTTGTCTTGGTCTTCAGGTGCAAGAGGAGCCCACGAGCCTCTGCCTGGAGCAAGAGGGCGGTCGGGGGTCTCCTGACTTTTTCATGCGACCCTCACACATCCTTTTTGTTCGGATGGAGGGTTTGTTTGCTGAGCCCATTCTGGTCTCGGCAAGGTTGCAGAAAGAGCCCCTAGCCTCTGCGTGGGGCGAGAGGGCCGTCGGGAGTTCCCCTGACTTTTTATACGCCCCTCGCGCGTGAGGGTTTGTTTGTCAAGGCCCCTTTTGGGCACGAGCCCGAGTTGTGGGGTCTCAGCGTATTTGCAGGAAGAGCCCCTTAGCCTCTACACAGGGTGAGAGGGCCGTCAGGAGCTCCCTTGTCTTTTTGTACGACCCTCAGCTTCCTTTTCGCTCAGAAGGAGGGTTTGTTTTGCCGAGCCCCTTTGAGTGCGAGCTGGGGTCGCTGGGTCTCGGCAATGTCGCAGGAAGAGCCCCCTAGCCTCTACATAAAACGAGAAGGCCGTCGGGGGTTCCCCTGACTTTTTATGCGACCCTCATGCTTCCTTTTTGCTCGGAAGGAGGGGTGGAATGTGCCTCGCTACCCTTGGTGGGCATGAGCGGTGGCACTTCCGGTGAGCTGTTATCGGGTAGTCCAAGTGGAGGCCCGAACCTCATTCGCTAGGGGACGGCTAGCGGTCCAGAGACACACTCCAAGAGTACCAAAGGATTTCTCTAGAGGGTGCCAAGGCCATTCGCTGGGCCTCGGTGGCTCGGTGCCTCCCTACGGTGGGATCCCATTTGGAGACTTTCCCCTGGTCTCGGACACGACTTTGGGCGTCCCAAGCGTTTTGACTGCTTAGGCCTCGGCCCTGTATAGGCTCGCCCATGGTCGTCCCTAACTCTATTATCCTAGGGCGGCTGTCGAAACCCTTTGGGGCCCAGCCTTCGAACCCCTGGATCGTAATAGGTTCAGAGCCTGGTTCCTTCATACGAAAGGAATAGGCCATAGGGAATATCTTACCTATTGGCTCGGCACAGGCAGCGTGCCTTTTGAGGCGGTTTCATGGGGAGTCAAAACGACGCCTGCTGCCGTAGTGGCCGAGCGTGAGGTGGTGGATGGGACGTAACTGTCCTCACATTTAATGTGGGAGACGTGGCCGCGTGGGCCGACAAAATCGGCTCGTGGTTAACCGCGCCGGATCGGGGGGAAAACCTCCCTAATTTCGTCGCCCGTTCGTTTCGCCTCCTCCCTGCATAAATACCCGAGGAGTCTCACCCCTCCTTGTCTTACCTTGCTTGCATTAGCACCGCCTCCGTCGAGCTGTCGCTAGAGCAGCGGGTGCCGGGAAGAAGAGGAGAGAAGAGCGAGCCTAGGGAGAAAGCAAGAAAAAAGCGAGAGCGTGGGAGAGAGAGAAAAAACTCACCGCCGCACCCGATTCCTCCATCGCACCCATGGCCAGCGACATCGTCGTTGTCGAGGCGGACCCCTGGGACCCGTCGGACGTCACCGAGGAGATGCTTCAGTCGCTTGTCGATGGTGGACTCCTTCTCCCGGTGATAGACCCCACCAGGCCAGAGTGGATTGCTCCGTATGGTGAGCCAGAGCCGAGGCCTCGCGATGGCTACGTCGTGAGCTTCGTCTCCTTCCACGAGCGTGGCCTCGGCGTCCCGGCGGACTGGTTCATGCGGGCGCTCCCGCACTACTATGGCGTGGAGCTCCACCACTTCAATCCCAACTCCATCGCTCAGGCGGCTATCTTTGTTGCTGTCTGCGAGGGGTATTTGGGGATTGCTCCCCATTGGGAGTTGTGGCTCCACCTATTCCGGGCGAGGCACACTACCAAGCTGATGGGTATGTCGGGTAAGAGGAAGGCGATGAGGGCCGGCGGCTGCACTCTCCAGGTGGTATAGGAGCTGGTTCTACCTTTGTAACGATGACGGAGGACTTCCCCCTTACACTGGGCAGATTGTGGGGAGCTGCCCGGAGAGATGGAAGTGGGGCGTCCCGAAGGATGACCAGCCCAAGCTGGAGCCGCTCCTGGAGGGGCTGGCGAGGCTGCGGGGCCATGGCCTCACCGTGGCTGTGGTCGTGGCCGCCTTCCACCGCCGGAGGGTGCTGCCGCTGATGGCTCGGTGGCGGCGGCTGTTTGAGATGAAGCCGGGTGAACCCATGGAGGGCATCTGGATGTCCTCCTCCACCCTTTCCGACGAGGAAATCCTTCATCGGGTGGGGGAGACGGTAGAGGCGAAGCTGAAGGGTGGCAACTTGACCCCCTTCGCGATGCGACTGTCGCGGGGGTTCCTTTTGCTGGTAAGTCGTGTGCCGCTGTAGCCCCTGAACCTCCTCAGTCTCCCCTTGCCCCTTATTCCCTTATGCGCGTTTGTCGTTCCTTCAGGGGATGAGGGACGTGTGCTCCTCTCCGCCGCCTGTTCCCGAGGACGTGAGGCGGCGAGCGATCAACCGAGCGCACGCTGACGCGCAGAAGACACGGAAGGACGCCAAGGCGGCGAAACGCACGAAGCAACTCCTCGCGCATGAGGAGCTAGATAAGCGCCGCCGTCAATAAAGGAAGGAGGGTCTCCCGCTGGAGGAATCCCCATCGATGTCGCTGTCCATGGAGGCCTCGGACGAGGATGACGGGGGCAAGGCGGGGCGAGGTCCCCTGGACCACCTTCTTGACGTAGTGGAGGTGGTGCCCGGGGCGCTGGCCAGCAGCCCGGCACTCCCGGGAGGAGGAGGAGAAGCGGACCCGGGGCCGGCGGTTGCCCGCTCTAGGGCCGACACGCCCGAGGCTTGGGCGTTGGGCAAACGAGCCGTCAGCCCGGTGGGCTCGGCGGCCGTGGTGGAGTGAGTGGCTGTGGAGACGATGCCACCGCCCCCGCACAGGACCGAAGGGGCACCGGGGTCCATTGAGGACCGACCAGAAGTGATGGATACGGAGGCAACGCCTCTGCCGCCGCCACTACCGTTGCGGACGAGGTTCGCCGTGGCGAAACGGTTGCCACCCCGTTCAAGGTTAGTGTATTTTTGGCAGAGTCATAGTGCATTCCGTTTGTCTTTTTGGTCTTGCGCTGACCCTGTAGGTTATTTTTCCTTAGTCGAAAGCGGCCTGCAGATGAGCTCCCCTTGGCGCCCCTTAAGGCGCTAAAGGCGAACCCTGGCTCCTCCGCCCACTGGGTGGTGGAGGCATAAGCCGCTATCCAACGTGGCACGGCATCGGCGAGGGTCGACCCAAGGGGGCCGGCCACCCAAGGAGGGGTTGCCGAGGCGGCCCCTACACAGACAAGGGAGGGAGCACTTCCGCCTCGTGGGGGCGAGGCTCACGAGTCGGATGGGGCCAGCGTGCCCTTGGTTGCTGAGGCCGCTGGGGTCTCCGAGGCTGAGGCGACGGAGGCCACAGCGCCCACGACCGCCGAGACCACAGTGGCCGCGGTCGGTGTCTCTGCGTCTGCCGAGGCCACGATGGCGGAGGCCAAAGCCCCCGAGACCGTCGAGGTCACAATTGTAGAGGCTGGAGCCCCCGGGATGACCAAGGCCATCGTGATGGTGGCGATGCCGTCTGTCCGAGAGGCGGACACGCAGGCGGCGAAGGCCTCAGTGGCGCCCTTGGTTCAAGGCCCGCCGTTGTTGTGGGAGAGCGCCCGAGTGGCGGAGATCTATCCGATCTCCTCCGACGATACTTCCCGGGTATAGGAGGTGGTCGACGCCGAGGATGCTAGTGCCGTGGAACAGCCGGCGCCGTTTTTGGACAGGGGAAGCTCGGCCCTCATGCGGGCGTGACCTGAGCCTCGCGGGTGGGATCACCCACGAGTACTGTGGCAGAGCTGGGACGACCCTAAGGGGGAGCCTCTGTTCGCCCTCGAGGACGCAGCCAAAGGCAGGTGCTGGGGCACCTTCGAGCAATACCGCCAGCTGGCAGAGCGGTCGCTACGGACGGCCCTGTCCGTGGTGGCCGACGAACTGCCCGGAGTTGCCCAGTTTCATGTTTTCCTTTCTCACGTGATGTTGTCCTTTTCTGGTTTCGTTGCAACCAATGACCCTTGTTCTGCTTCCCCAGGAGCTCGAGACCCGGTCGCTAGGGAAGTCGGTCTTTCTCCGGCGGGAGAGGGGCGTCTAGGACCAGCTTCAGTGGCAGAAGGACCTTCTTGCCAGTGCCAACGGGCTCCTATCGATGCGGAGCGCAAAGGTAGAGGACCTCCGCCTTTGTTGTGCCGACGCGAAGGTCGAGGCGGCCATGGCCTAGACGCAACTCGCCCCTCTGGTGGCGCGGGTTAAGGAGTTGGAGGAGGAGCTCACCCGCGTGGTCAGCGACTAGGATGCCTTCAGGGGCCGAGCCGTTGAAGCTATGGCCTTGGCCGCGGCTCACGCGGGGCAGCTGGGGGCGAAACAGAGGGCACACCAGCTGATGAAAGGTGCCTTGGACGAGGCCCTTGCTGCAGCTGAGGCCTCGTGGACCGAGGCTATAATTTGGAGGGGGACGGTCGAGGGTGAGTTTTAATCCCCTCATTTTGTTTTCTTTTTCTTATGTTCACTCCCTAACTCCCTTGCGTGACGCAGAGCTGGAGAGTGAGGCTTCCAGGGTGGCCGAGGCTTCTCGGGTCGAGGCCCAGCGCTTGAAGGAGGAGGCCAAGGCTTCCCAGGCCGAGGTCCTACGCTAGAAGGAGAAGACCGAGGCTTGTCAGGTCAAGACCCGACGCTAGGAGCAGAAGGCCAAGGGTGAGTTCTGTGGGCTTCCGTCCCTAACTTAGGTTGTTTTTTCCCTCGCTCGGCCTCATATCATTTTCCTCGGTGCAGAGTTGGAGGCGGAGATCACTCGGGCTACCAAGGCTTCCAGTGCGGTGCAAACGGTGCTCGAGGCTGAGATCGGGGAGCACGAGGTGCTAAAACGTGCTGCCCTTTCCGCTTGCGAGGCCTTAGAGGTCGAGGGGGTTCAGTCAGGCAGCTTCCTGCGGAGCCATCTGACCGCACTGAGCAACCAGGTGCACGAGCGGCTCCAAGGAGCGCTGCACACTGGTGTCAAGCATGCGCTGGCCGTCATCTCTTCTCACTACGTCGGCGTCGACCTCCCGGCCATCAGTGATGGGTATGTCCTGCCTAATGATGATGAGGAGGTGGATGCGATGGTCATGAAGCTGATGGAAGCGGCGGAAGGCCCTGGCACGGTGCTGGCGACGCTCTTCGAAGAGGAGGTGGTTCCTCCCTTACCATCTGCCAGTGCTGAAGACCCTAAGCCTTGATCTGTGCCCTGAGGCTATGTAAAAGTGGAGTAGGGGTTATTTTTTGTATCGTAACGCTTGTGGCCATCGAGGCCTTTATTTCTGAAGTATTTGTGTTTCTTAGTTGTTTTTCTTATGTTTCCAAGCCTCTGCCCTCTATTGCCCCTGATCGGATTTCGTTTGCAAAGCACCCCATTGGGGCCTAAGCCGTCCCTTGAGCGAGTGGTAGTGAGGGAGTGCCGTAGCCCGGAGGCATAGGCCGTCTCGCGACTCTACCGGCCTCTTGCTTAGGAAACAGACCTTGGTCCGAGGAGTTTTTACAACTGATTCATTAGAGCCTACTAGAGTCTTAGCGTAGGATTTTTTTGTGAAAAACAACTGAAGAACGATGCATGGGACCTAGGGGGGAGTCCCCCATCTAGCCCCCGAGGGAGGCTTTGTTCTGCCGAGGCAGAGCCGAGTCTCCCTTATCGTGTTATTGTACTGCCGAGACCTACGATGGGCTCGGGGGGTTTCTCGAAAAATTAGACCAACTAAAGAACGCTTTTTAATTGTATTTCGAGAAACGATATATACAATGCTTGGAAATTTAGGGATAAAAGTGACGTAGTTGTTCTATGTTCCAAGCGTTGGTGAAGACTTCGCCCTTCTCGTTGGCCAGCTTGTAGGTCCCGAGCTTCAGTACTTGGGCGATGATGTACGGTCCTTCCCATGGCGGGGTCAGCTTGTGGCGACCCTTGTCGCTCTGTGCTAGCCTCAACACCAGGTCACCTACCTTCAAGTCTCGGCCTCGGATGCGTCGGGCCTAATAGCGCCGTAGGCTCTGCTGGTATTTGGCCGAGTGTAGTAGCGCGACGTCTCGGGCTTCCTCTAGTTGATCAAGGGCGTCCTCTCGGGTGGTGCGGTTACTTCGTTCGTTGTAGGCTTGTAGCCTCGGGGAACCATATTCCAAGTCGGTGGGGAGGATGGCCTTGGCCCCATAGACCAGGAAGAAAGGCGTGAACCCCGTGGCTCGGCTTGGAGTGTTCCTTAGGCTCTAGATGACCGACGGGAGTTCAGCGAGCCATTTCTTGCCAAACTTTTTCAACCGGTTGTGAATCCTTGGCTTGAGGCCTTGTAGGATCATGCCGTTGGCACGCTCTACTTGGCCGTTGGTCCTTGGGTGTCCTACGGCCGACCAGGCCATATGGATGTGGTGGTCGTCGCAAAACGTCAGGAATTTTTTGCCGGTGAACTACGTCCCATTGTCGGTGATGATGGTGTTGGGGACCCCAAACCTGTGGATAATGTCGGTGAAGAACAGCATTGCCTGCTTGGATTTGATTCGATTGATCGGACGAGCCTCGATCCATTTAGAGAACTTGTCAATTGATACCAGTAGGTGGGTGTAGCCCCCGGGGGCCTTTTGCAGAGGCCCGACCATGTCGAGCCCCCACACAGCGAACGACCATGTGATGGGAATGGTTTGCATGGCCAGGGCTGGGAGATGTGTCTGCCGAGCATAGTACTAGCATCCTTCGCAGGAGCGTACTAGCTTGGTAGCATCAGCGACCACCGTCGGCCAGTAGAACCCTTGGCGGAAAGTGTTCCCTACGAGCGTCCGAGGCGCCGCATGGTGCCCGTAGGCGCCTGCATGTAAGTCCCAAAGCAGGGCTTAGCCCGCCTCGGAACTGATACATCATTGGAGGACACCTGAGGGACTTCGCCTATACAATTCATCATTGTGGAGGATGTAAGCCTTGGCTCAGCGCGCGAGCCATCGGGCTTCGGTCCTGTCGCTAGGAAGTTCCCCCCGATCGATCCAATCAAGGAACGGGATTCGCCAATCCACGTCCTGGTCGGTCTACGGAGGCTCAACGTTGACTTCCATGACTTCGGGCTCGGTCGAGGGGGTCTCAGCAGCAGAGGGGGCATCGAGCTTTGCCGTGGGTTCCGCGGGTGGACCCTCCTCTGTTGTCGAGGTGTAGCCAATGGAAGGTTTGTAGAGGTCTCTGGCGAAAATGTTCAGGGGACCAGGGCCCGTGCCGAGGCCATCTTTGCCAGCTCGTCGGTGGCCTCGTTGTACTTCCGTGCGACGTGATTCAGTTCGAGACTATCGAACTTGTCTTCCGGGCGTTGTACCAACTTGCAGTAAGCCTCCATTTTGGGGTCAAGGCAATTTGACTCCTTCATTACTTGATCTATGACGAGCCGTGAGTCGCCTCGGATGTCGAGGCGCCGTGCCCTAAGTTCGATGGCGACTTGTAAGCCATTGATGAGGGCCTCATACTCGGCCACGTTGTTGGAGGCGGTGAAGTGGAGTCGCACCATGTGGCGCATGTGTACTCCGAGGGGCGAGATGAAGAGCAGACCCACGCCTACCCTGGTCTTCATCAGGGATCTGTCGAAGTACATAGTCTAGCACTCCGTCTAAATTTGAGCAGGTGGCAGTTGGGTATCTGTCCATTCAGCCATGAAATTGGCCAAGACCTGAGACTTGATCGCTTTTCAAGGCACAAAGGTCAAGGTTTTCCCCATAAGCTCGACAACCCACTTGGCTATCCTACCTAAGGCCTCCCGATTATGAACTATCTCGCCTAGGGGGAAAGATGATACCACAGTCACTGGGTGTGACTCAAAGTAGTGACGCAGTTTGCGCCAAGCCAGGACTACGGCGTAGACCAGCTTCTGGATGTGGGGGTAGCGTGCTTTGGTCTCGGAGAGCACCTCGCTGATGAAGTAAACAGGACATTGGGTGGGCAGAGCATGCCCCTCTTCCTGCCTCTCCACCACTATGGCAGCGCTAACCACTTGGGTCGTTGCGGCAACGTAGAGTAAGAGGGCCTCATCCCTGGCCGGGGGTACCAGCACAGGAGGATTTGTGAGCAGCGTCTTGAGTCTGTCGAGGGCTTCTTCGGCCTCAAGGGTCCATGAGAAACGCTTGGATTTTCTCAAGAGTCGGTACAGAGGCAAACCTTTTTCACCGAGGCATGAGATGAAGTGGCTCAGGGCCGCAAGGCATCCCATGACTCTCTATACTCCCTTGAGGTCTCTGATTGGTCCTATGCTAGTTATGGCCGAAACTTTCTCTGGGTTGGCTTCAATGCCGCGTTTCGAGACTATGAATCCTAAGAGCATGCCTTGGGGGACCCCGAACACACACTTCTCGGGATTGAGTTTGATGCCCTTTTCTCTAAGGCATTTGAAGGTTATCCTCAAGTCATCAACGAGATCCTCAGCCTTTCTGGTTTTAACCACGATGTCGTCTACGTAGGCCTCGATGGTCTGCCCGATGTTATCGCCAAAGACCTGGGTCATGCACCGCTGGTACGTGGCACCTACGTTTCTGAGGCCGAAAGGCATAGTCACGTAGCAGTACATGCCGAATGGTGTGATGAAAGAAGTCGCGAGCTGGTCGGACTCTTCCATCTTAATTTGATGGTAACCAGAATATGCATCAAGGAAAGATAGGGTCTCGCACCCTGTAGTGGAATCAATGATTTGATCAATTCGGGGTAATGGAAAGGGGACTTTCGGACAGGCTTTGTTCAAACCGGTGTAGTCTACGCACATCCTCCATTTCCCATTTTTCTTCTTAACTAACATGGGGTTAGCTAACCACTCTGGGTGGGACACTTCCCTGATGAACCCGGCCACCAAGAGTTTCTATATCTCCTCACCGATGGCCCTATGCTTTTTCTCGTCGAAGCGGCACAGGCGTTGCCTCGCCGGTCTAGATCCGGCCTGGATGTCCAGGGCATGCTCGGCGACCTCCCTCGGTATGCCCAGCATGTCCGAGGGACTCCATGCAAATATGTCGGTGTTTGCACGGAGAAAGTCGACGAGCACGGCTTCCTATTTGATATCGAGGGTGGCGCTGATCCTCAGCGCCCGGTCATCGGGGCAGGCGGGGTCGACCGGGATGAGTTTGATGACTTCCGTGGGCTCGAACGCCCCCGTACGACCCTTGGAGTCAGGCGCCTCGCCACTGAGTTGGTCAAGGTGGGCAATGAGGGTCTCGGCCTCCGCAAGAGCCTCGGCGTACTCGATGCACTCAACGTCGCAGTCGTATGCATGTTCGTACGTGGACTCAATTGTGATGACACCGCTAGGGCCTGGCATCTTAAGCTTAAGGTAGGTATAGTTGGGTACTGCCATGAACTTGGCGTAGCACGACCACCCCAAGATGGCATGGTAGGCTCCCCCAAACTCGACTACCTCGAAGGTAAGGATTTCCTTGTGGTAGTTGGAGGGAGTGCTGAAGCAGACGGGAAGGTCAATGCGCCCAATGGGTCGTGTGCGCTTCCCTGGTACGATGCCGTGGAAGGGGGCAATGCCGCCTTGGAGCCTCGACCGGTCGATCTCCAAGAGCTCCAGGGTATTGACGTAGAGGATGTTGAGGCCACTGCCTCTGTCCATCAACACCTTGGAGAGTTGGGTGTTGCTGATGATCGGGTCGACGACCAGTGGGTACTACCCGGGATTCAGAACATGGTCAGGGTGGTCATCTCGATTGAAGGTGATCGCCTCCTGAGACCAGTCAAGGTACTGGGGGGTGGCCACCTTGATCAAGAAGACTTCTCGGCATTCTCTCTTGCGCTGCCGCGCCATAAGGCACGCCGAGGGTCCACCGAAGATCATGAAGGCGTTGCGTACCTCGGGGAACCTGTCGTCCTTGTCTTCATCATGGTCGCCGGTGCCCTTCTATTTGGCATCGTCGTCAGGGAGCCCGAGCCTGGCGTAGTAACGCCGCAGCATGGTGCAATCCTCGAGAGCGTGCTTGACCAGGCCCTGGTGGTAAGGGCAGGGTTTCTTGAGCATGTCGTCGAAGGGCCTAGGGCCTTTGAAGCCTCAGGGGTTCTTGCGTTCTGTGGTCACGACCAGATTAGCCTCTAGGACCTCCTGCTTCCCCAGGCGCCCCTTTTTCTTTCTCTTGGGGAGGTGGGAGGCTGAGGCCTCGGGGGCCTCGTCCCTCCGCTTACCCTTGGTGTCGCTGTCGGGGAAAATGGCTCCAACAGCCTCTTCACCCGAGGCGAAGCTGGTGGCGATGTCGAGGAGCGCGGCAGCAGAGCATGGCATGTTCTACCCTAACTCTCGAACCAGGTCTCGGTAGGTAGTGCCAGAGAGGAAAGCCTGGACGATCTCTGAGTCACCGACGCTGGGCAACTCGGTGCACTACTTGGAGAAGCACCGGATGAAGTCTTGTAGAGACTCGTCCGGCTTCTGGCGGTAGCTCTTAAGATCCTAGGAGTTCCTAGGGCGCATGTATGTGCCCTCGAAGTTCCCGGCAAAGATCCTAACCAAGTCACGCCAGTCGTGGATTTGTGAGGGAGGAAGGTGCTCGAGCCAGGCTCGCGCCAAGTCTGACAAGAGCAAGGGGAGTGTCGATGTTCCGGACCAGGGGGTCCTCGACCGACTAGTGAATTTGTCCTGCGTGCTCTCGATTCCGGATGGTGATGCAAAGAGACACAAGGTTTATACTGGTTCAGGCAATCGGCGCCCTACGTCCAGTCTGAGAGATCGAACTTGTATTCCTTGCACCGGAGTGCTCGTAGTAGGGGGTTACAAGCTAAGGGAGAGAGGGAACTAGTCCCAGGTCTCGGCAAAGGTGTCATGTGGGCCATCTAAGACATTGCTCTCAAGCGGTTGGAATATGCGTGTGTGTGTGTGTTATCCGGTGCCCCCCTCCCTAAGTGGCCCAAGTCCTCTCCTTTTATAGTTGAAGGGAGGACGAGGTCAGTACATGTATCACTATGCGGCGTCATGCTAATAGGAGCAGCACGTCCGAACCCTGTGGCCTATTCCTGTTGCGGCGTGGTCGTGGGAGTGATCCATCCTTGAAGTACGGGGGCGGTGTGGTTGTCCCCATCAGATCTTGTGCGTCGTGGGAGCCCCGGGAATGTCTCGGAGTGGACGTGGCGGTGAACGTGCAAGCCGTGGTGGACAGATTGTGCGCGAGGCTGAGGCCCGGTCGGTGCTAAGGCTTGTACTGCGGTGGGGGGTCTCGGTAGGCACGAACCCCGAGATTGCCGAGGCCCCGATGTACAGTGCCGAGGCCTTGAGCGGGCAGCGGGTCGTGGGTGCAGCGTTAGGACACAGTGGCCGGTAACCCCGGTCATACCCTGCCCCAGGCACTGATCGTGGACACAGTGCTGGGACACAGTGGCCGGTAATCCCCGCCGTGCCCTGTCCCGGCCGGTATGGCGCGGATGCGACTTCGGGTCGCGTTGGCCATTCTGTGACGTTGAGCCACTGTCCGGCTGAGATTGCGGGAGTGGTTGAAAGTATTAATGAGACGTGACTCGCTGTCGGGAGGGTCGGCCGAGGCGGGGGGTGACGGACCGTGGACGAGCTGGCCTCGAGCGATATGGAGAATGAGGCCTCGTGCGAGACAGAGATCAGGCTCCTTGCCGAGGCCTCTCGCGAGAGGCCTCACGCGATACGGAGAATGCGCCTCCTGCCGAGGCCTTTCATGGAGAGCCTCGGGCAAGGCGGAGGCGGTGTTTCCTGCCGAGGCCTTCCCGGGGGGGCCTCGTGCGAAGCGGAGTTGGCGTCAGGATGTCGAGGCCTCCTGCTCGAGGCTCGAAGCGAGGAGGGGGAGGACCCAGTGGGCTCGGTCACGGTGGAGGAGGGGCCCATAACTTACCTTCTTGCTTTTATTATTTTTAGATGAGACCTTGGCAACCCGTTTGATGTTTTGCTGGGGGTACCCCATCCTAAGGTACCCGACAGTAGCCCCTGAGCCTCGAGGGGAGTGCGTGCACTCCCCCTGAGGGTTTGCCGAGGCTTGGTTTATACCTGCCCTGTAGGAATTGGGGTTTGTTTTTTTGAGGTTCCGGTGGGTGCGCGCGAGCGCACCCGCCGGGTGTAGCCCCTGAGCCCCCGGAGGAGTGGAGTTACTCCTCCAGGGGCTTTCTTTATTTTCGTGTTTGAACGAGTAGTTCTTATTGCATTTGCTGAGCCTCCAAGCGCAAGTTCGGGTTGCGGGGGTCTCGGTGAGGCTGCAGGAAGAAGCCCTCTAGCCTCCGCATGGAGCGAGAGGTTCGTCAGGGGTCCCCTGACTTTGGGTATGACCCTCACGCTTCCTTTCGTTCGGAAGGAGGGGTGGAATGTGCTAGGCTACCCTCGATGGGCACGAGCGTGGACACTTCCGGTGAGCTGTTAGTGGGTAGTCCGAGTGGAGGCCCGAGCCCCGTTCGCTGGGGGACGGCTAGTGGTCCAAAGATGCACTCCAAGAGTACTAGGGGGTTTATCTAGTGGGTGCTGAGGCCGTTCACGAGCCTCGGTGGCTCGGTGCCTCCCTACGGTGGAATCCCATTCGGATACTTCCTCGCCGGTCTCGGACACGACTTAGGGCGCCCCGAGCGATCGTTCGCTCGGGCCTGGGCCATTCGTAGGCTCGCCTCGCTGTTGTCCCTGACTCTATTGCCCTGGGGCGGCTGTCGAAACCTGTTGGGGGCCTAGCCTTCGAACCCCTGGACCGTAACGGGCTCGGTGCCCTTTTTATCGTGTTTGTAGTGAAACTTCTAGCGCGGTTTCGGACTGTTCGTCTTTGTCTTGGGTGTTCTGGCCCTTTCATCTGATCTTCACATGTCCTTTTCGTTCGGACGGAGGGTTAGTTTGCCGAGCCCATTCTGGTCTCAGCAAGGTTGCAGGAAGAGACCCTAGCCTCTGCGTGAGAGGGCCGTCGGGAGTTCTCCTGACTTTTCATACGCCCCTCGTGCGTGAGGGTTTGTTTGCCGAGGCCCCTTTGGGCACGAGCCCGGGTCATGGGGTCTCGGCATATTTGCAGGAGGAGCTCCCTAGCCTCTGCATAGGGCGAGAAGGCCGTCAGGGGTTCTCCTGACTTTTTATGCGACCCTCGCTCTTTCTTTTCGCTCGGAAGGAGGGGTGGAATGTGCCTCGCTACCCTCGATGGGCACGAGCGGTGGCACTCTCGGTGAGCTGTTATTGGGTAGTCTGAGTGGAGGCCCGAACCCCGTTCGTTAGGGGACGGCTAGCGGTCCAAAGACACACTCCAAGGGTACCAGCGGATTTCTCTAGTGGGTGCCGTGGCCGTTCGTTGGGCCTCGGTGGCTCGGTGCCTCCCTACGGTGGGATCCCATTCGGATACTTTCCTGCCGGTCTCGGACATGACTTTGGGCGTTCCAAGTGTTTCGCTCGTTTGGGTCTCGGCCCCATACAGGCTCGCCTGTAGTCGCCCCTGACTCTGTTATCCTGGGGTGGCTGTCGAAACCCTTTGGGGTCCAGCCTTCGAACCCCTGGATTGTAATAGGCTCAGAGCCCGGTTCCTTCCTATGAAAGGAACAGGCTGCGGGAAATATCTTCCCTATCGGCTTGGCCACGGGTGGCGCGCCTTTTGAGGTGGTTTCATGGGGAGGCGAACCGACGCCTGCTGCCGTAGTGGCCGAGCGCGACGTGATGGATGGGACGTAACTGTCCTCGCATTTAATGCGGGAGACGTGGGCGCGTGGGCCGCCGAAATCGGCTCGTGGTTAACCGCGCCGGACAGGGAAAACCTCCCCGATTTCATCACCCTTTCGTTTCACCTCCTCCCTGCATAAATACCCGAAGAGTCTCATCCCTCCTTGTCTTACCTTGCCTGCCACCTCTGTCGAGCCATCGCCAGAGCAGCGGGTGCCGAGGAGAAGAGGGGAGAAGAGCGAGCCTAGGGAGAAAGCGAGAAAAAAGCAAGAGCGTGTGTTGGTGTTTTGGAACCGGGGGTCCCTCAACCAATGAGTGAATTTGTGCTGCGTGCCCCTAATCCCGGATGGTGATGCAAAGAGACACAAGGTTTATACTGGTTCAGGCAATTGAGTCCCTACGTCCAGTCTGAGAGATCGATCTTCTATTCCTTGCACCGGAGTGCTCGTAGTAGGGGGTTACAAGCTAGGTGAGAGAGGGAGCTAGCCCCAGGTCTCGGCGAGGGTGGTGCGGGCTGCTTGAGGCGTTGTTCTCAAGCAGCGTAGAAGTGTGTAGTTCTATTGGTGTGTTCGTCTTTTCTCTCCCTAGAAATGGCCCTGGTCCCTCCCTTTTATACTCTAAGGGAGAACCAAGGACGTCCATACATAGCGCTCTATAAATGGGGGTGGCGTGTCCGAGCCCTGTAGCCGGCCACTGTAGTGGTATGGTCGATGGAGTGGCCCCGTCCTTGTCGTGCAGAAGTGACGCGCCGGTCATACTTGATCTTGTGCGTCGTGGGGCTCCAGTACAGCTTGATGCAGGACATGGCGGGCGACGTGCTGGTCATCGTGCGATGACGTCGTAGGGAGCTGTGGCTCTGCAGATGCCGAGGCCGAGCCATCGTGGGGGGCTCAGCGGACATGGATCCTCAGGCTGCCGAGCCCCTGAGGCAAACTGCCGAGGCCTTGGAGGGAATTATTGGTCCTAGGTACTGATTCCAAGGCCACAGTATCCCAGACGTGGCTCCCCACGCCGCATTGTTCTCGGAGCAGGAGTTGGCAGCACAGTGAGGCATGGGCGTCAACCATGTGCATAGTGGTTAGCACAGTGGCGGGTAACCCCTGCCTAGTCCTGCCTCCTGTCCCATCGGCCATTCCGCTGTACTGTGCCGAGCATGCGGCCGATGTCAGGGGCAGCAGTTGGCTGAGTTAATGCGACACGACGTTTTGTCAGAGGGACGGGTGAAGGAAGAGGCAGCGGAGTGCTGCCGAGCCCGCCTCGCGTGAGACGGAGGGTCGGCGGCCCGGCCGAGGCCTGCGACGAGAGGGGGTCGGCCGAGGCCTTTGGTGGGGGATCACCGAGGTCAGCGGTGAGGGGGCCTCAGGCGAGTCGGAGAATCGGCTGAGGCCAGCGGTGTTTAGCTGGTTTTGACTTTTACGAAGTCTAAGCAGTCGTTTTTTGGTTCTTGCTTAGGGTACCCCTTCTCACGGTATCCGACAGTAGCCCCTGAGCCTTGGGGGGACTGGAGGCACTCCCCCTGAGGTTCTGACGAGAATTGGCTCTTGATAGTTCCTATTGGGATGGTGTTTTGTACTCGAAGTTTCGGTGGGTGCGCGCGAGCGCACCCACCGGGTGTAGCCCCCGAGGCCCTGGAGGAGTGATTTCACTTCTTTAGGGGCTTTTTTCTCTCTCGAGTGAGGGGTTTTCATTGTGTTTGCCGGACCCATGGGTGCGAGTTCAGATCGCAGGGCCTCGACGATGCTGCGGAAAGAGCCCCTTAGCCTCCGCCTGGAGCGAGAGGGCCATCAGGGGTTCCCCCGGCTTTTTGTACGACCCTCGTGCTTCCTTTTCGCTCAGAAGGAGGGGTGAAAGATGCCATGCTACCCTCGGTGGGTGTGAGCGACGGCATTTCCGGTGAGCTGTTATCGGGTAAGTCCAAGTGGAGGCCCGTACCCCGTTCACTGGGGGTCGGCTAGCGGTCCGGAGACGCGCTCCAAGAGTACCGGCGGGTTTCTCTAGTGGGTGCCGAGGCCGTTCGCTGGGCCTCGGTGGCTTAGTGCCTCCCTACGGTGGGATCCCATTCGGAGACCTCCCTGCCAGTCTCGGACACGACATAGGGCACGCTCGTACAGGCTCGCCCGTAGTCATCCCTGACTCTTTTGCCCTAGGGCAGCTGTCGAAACCCCTGGGGGCCCAGCCTTCGAACCCCTGGACCATAACGGGCTTGGGTTGCTTGTCTCTATCTTGGGTGCAGGAAGAGCCCCCGAGCCTCCGCACAGAGCGAGAGGGTGGTCAGGGGTCCTCCCGAGTTTTTTGTCCGTCCCCCGCACGTCCTTTTCGCTCGGACGGGGGGCTGTTTGCCGAGCCCACTCGTGTGTGAGCCTGAGCCGCTGGGTCTCGGCAAAGTTGCAGGAGGAGCCCCCGAGTCTCTCGCACGGAGCGAGAGAGCGGTTAGAGGTCCCCCTGGCTTTTGGTTTGCCCCTCGCGCGTGAGGGGTCTCGGTGTCTTTTGCAGAAGGAGCTCCCTAGCCTCTACACGGAGCAAGAGGGCCGTCAGGAGATCTTCTGGCTTTTTGAACGACCCTCGCGCTTCCTTTTCGCTCGGAAGGAGGGTTTGTTTTGCCGAGCCCCCTCGTGTGCGAGCCCAAGTCGCTGGGCCTCGGCAATGGTTTGCAGGAAGAGTCCCTTAGCCTCTGCGTGGAGCAAGAGGGCCGTCGGGGATTCTCCTGACTTTTTATTCGACCCTCGCGCTTCCTTTTTGCTCGGAAGGAGGGGTGGAATGTGCCGCGCTACCCTCGGTGGGCATGAGCGATGGCACTTCCGGTGAGCTGTTATCGGGTAAGTCCAAGTGGAGGCCCGTACCCCGTTCGCTGGGGGTCGGCTAGCGGTCCGGAGACGCGCTCCAAGAGTACCGGAGGGTTTCTCTAGTGGGTGCCGAGGCCGTTCGCTGGGCCTCGGTGGCTTGGTGCCTCCCTACGATGGGATCCCATTCGGAGACCTCCCTACTGGTCTCGGACACGACACAGGGCGTCCTAAGTGTTTCGCTTGTTTGGGCCTCGACCTCGTATAGGCTCGCCCGTAGTCGCCCCTGACTCTGTTGCCCTGGGGCGGCTGTCGAAACCCCTAAGGGCCCAGCCTTTGAACCCCTGGACCGTAGCGGGCTCGGTGCCCAGTTCCTTTGCCTGAAAGGAATCGGGGGGGGGGGGGGTTATTTCTCTCCCAACGGCTAATAACGGCAGGCGCGTCTTTTGAGGCGGCTTTTTTGGGGGAGGCGAAATGGCGCCTGCTGCTGCTGTGGTTGGACGCGACGTGGCGTCAGCCGACGGGACGTATCTGCATGCGCGATTAATGAGGAGGGAGTGGGCGCGTGGGCGGTAAGACCGGATCTGGATAACCACGCCAGATTTTTTGGGGGAAACTTCCCGATTTCGTCACCCGGTGGTTTCATCTCGTCCCTGCATAAATACGCAAAGAGCCTCACCCTCCTCCTTCTTACCTTTTCCGCACTCGCTTTCGCTGCCTCTGTGCCGTTGCTGAGAGCATAGAGCGCCGGGGAGGAGAAGGGCGAGAGCGAGAGACTGAAAGAAAGAGAGAGAGAGAGATTACCGCCGTAGCAGTGACCTCCACCGCGCAATGGCTGGTGGTCCTGTCATCCTCCCGGTGGATCCCTAGGAGCGGTCTGACGTCACCGAGGAGAAGTTGCAGTCGCTCGTGGAGGTCGGTCTTCTTCGCCCGATCACCGACCCTGATGAGCCAGAGTGGATTGCTCCGGGGAACGAGTCAGAGCCGAGGCCACATGACGGTTACATGGTGAGCTTCGTCGTCTTCCACGAGCGAGGCCTCAGGTCGCCGGTGGATAAGTTCATGCGGGCGCTCCCGCACTACTATGGCGTGGAGCTTCACAATTTCAGCCCCAACTCCATCGCGCAGGCGGCCATCTTCGTCGCCGTCTGTGAGGGGTACTTGGGGATCGCTCCCCACTGGGAGTTGTGGCTCCACTTGTTCTAAGCGACGTTCACCACCAAGCCGGGGGGAACGAGGGGGGCTCGGAAGGTGTAGAGGGCCGGCGGCTGCACCCTTCACGTGCGCCAAGACTGGCAGTCCCTCTACATCCTGGCCCAGCTGTCATCGTCCAACCGTCGTTGGTACGACGGCTGGTTCTACCTCCGCAATGACGACGGAGGACTTCCTCCTTATACCGGGCCGGTTGTAGAGAGTCAACTAGAGAAATGGGGATACGGCATTATCAAGGTTGATCAGCCTAGGCTAGAGCCGCTCTTGCGGGCCTTGGGGAAGCTGCGTGACCACGGCCTTTCGGCGGCCGTGGTCGTGGCGGCCTTTCACCGCTGGAGGGTGTTGCCGCTGATGGCCCGACGGCGGCAGCTGTTCGTGATGACCCCGAGCGACTCGATTGCCGGTATCAAGATGCCCGCCTTCGCCCTCACCGATGACGAGACCCTGCGTCGGGTGAGAGAGGCGGTAGACGGGAAGCCAAAGATCGACGATTTGATGCCGTTCCCGATGCGCCCGTCGCGGGGGTACATTTCACTGGTGAGTTGGATGTTGCCGACGCTTTCGCGGCCTTCTTGTTTTCCGCCTTTTTTGTCTGTTGTCTTACTTTGTCGTTCCCGCAGGGGATAAGAGACATGCGAGACTCCCTGCTGCCCGTTCTCGAGGACGCCCGGCTGCGAGCCGTGAACAGGGCGTGCGCCGAGGAGGAGGAGAAGAAGAAAGATGCCAAGGAGGCGAAGCGCACGAAGAAGCTCCTCGCGCGCGAAAAGCTGGACGCCCGTCGCCGGCATCAGAAGCTCGACGGTCTCCCGTTGGAGCCATCTCCCTCGTCGCCGGTGGGCGCGAGGTGGGGACGGCCTGCCTGGAACACCTCCCCGACATTAGGGAGATGGTGCCCGGGGCGTCGGCAAGGAGCCTGACGCTCCTAGAGGAGGAGGTGTCCCAGGGCCGGTGGCAGCCCGTCCCGGGGCCGAGGCCGACACGCCCGAGGCGCGGGTGTCGGAGGAGCGTGCCATCAGCCCGATGGGTTCGACGGTGGAGGTGGAGCGAGCGACGGTGGGGGCGACCCCATCGTCTCCGCGAAGGGTCGAGGAGGTGCCGGGGTCCGGCGGAGGCCAGCTGGCACCGGTGGACACCGAGGCCGCGCTGCTGCCACCACCGCCGCCGTTGCAGAGGAGGCTGGCGGTGTTGAAGCGGCTGCATCCCCGTTCGCGGTAAGCGTCTTTTCTGGTGGAGTCCGTAGTACTTCTTGTTTGCCCCTTGGTCGCATGCTGACCTTGGGAGTGTCTTTGCTTCCAGCCAGAAGCATCTGGTGGAAGATCTTGCCTTGGCGCCCCGTAAGGCGCTCAAGGTGAACGTTAGCTCCTCTGCCCATCAGACAGCGGAGGCGCAGGCTGGCGTGCAGCGTGGCGCGGCGTCGGGCGGGGCCGTTTCGGAGGAGGCGGCTACCCAGGAAAAGGGTGCCGAGGCGGCCGCGGAGCGAGTGGAGGAGGAGGAGCCCACGCCTCGCGATGTCATGAGTCTTGGGGCGAAGGAGGCTGGGGCGTCCACCATTGCCGAGGCCATTGAGGGTGAGGCTGGAGCCCCCAAGACCTCCGAAGTCAGGGTAGTGGACGCCGGGGCCACCGAGGTAGAGATGGCGGAGGCTAGAGCCCTTGGATCCGTCGAGGCCGAGGTGATGGAGGTGGAGACGGAGCAAGTTTTGGCGCCGCCCCTGGTTCAGACAATCTCGTCTGATGATTCCTCCCAAGGGAAGGAGGCGGCGGACGTCGAGGCGGCCAGTACCGCGGAGCAGCCAGTCCCAGATCCCACCGAGGGGAGTTCGGCCCTTGCCCGGCTACGGCCCGAGCCCCATGGGTGGAACTTCCCGCGTGTTTTCTGGCGGAACTGGGCTGATCCCGAGGGGGAGCCTGTGTTTGCCCTTGAAGATATCGCAGAGGGGGGCGGTGGGATACCCTCGAGTAGTACCGCCAACTGGCAGTGCGGTCGCTGCAGACAGCGATGACTATTATGGGAGGGGACTTGCCCGGTGTCACCCAGGTAAGTACTTTCCTCTCCCGTGCCGCGTTGTTTTCTCTCTGAGCCCCCTCGCAATGTTTGACGTGCGTTTTTTGCTTTGCCTCTTTAGGAGCTCGAGACTCGATCCCTTGGGAAATCGGTATTCCTATGAAGGGAGAGGGATATCTGGGACCAGCTCCGGCGGCAGAAGGGCCTGCTCGCCGATGCTCAGGGGCTTTTGTCGGCACGGAGTGCGGAAGTGGAGGACCTCCGCCTTCGTTGTGCTGACATTCAGGCCGAGTTGGCCACGGCTAAAGAGCAGTCTGCCCCTCTGGTAGCGAAGATCAAGGAACTGGAGGAGGAGCGAGACACCTCTAGGTCTCGGGCCCAAGAAGCGACGGTCTCTGCCAAGGCCATAGCCGGGCAACTGGGTGCGGAGCGGAGCGAGCATCAGCTGATGAAAGTCACCTTGGCCGAGGCTACCAAGGCGGCCGAGGCCTCTCGGGTCGAGGCCTTAGACTGGAAGAGCAAGGCCAAGGATAAGTTCCGCCGAATCGTGCTCCTTGTTCTTTTTGTTCTGGTTCGCGTTTGACTCCTGACCCCTCATTGCAACATAGATCTAGAGAAAGAGGCCTCCTAGGCGTCTGAGGCCTCCGTCGCAGCGCAAGCGGCGCTGGATGTTGAGGTCCGGGAGCACGAGGCGCTGCGCAGCGCAGTCCGTACCACCTGCGAGGCCCTAGACGTCGAGGGAGTCCAATCAGCCAGCTCCCTTGGGAGCCGCCTGATTGCGTTGAGCGGCCGTGTCCACGAGAGGCTCCGGGGGGCGTTGCACACGGGCGTCAAGCGTGCCCTGGCCGTCGTCTCCTCGCACTATGCTATCAACCTCGAGGCTGTTAGCGATGGCTACGTGTTGCCAGAAGACGACGAGGAAGCTAATGCAGATGTCGTGAAGCTATTGGAGGCGGCCGAGGCACCTGGCACAGCGCTGGCTAGTCTATTTGAAGAAGAGGTGGTCCCTCCCGCGCCGGCTACCGATCCTTGAGCTTTGACCTAGGCCAAAAGGGGTCATGTAACCGGATTGCGTTAGTTGCCGTATCGTGACGTTTTTGTGGCCATCGAGGCCTTTAAAGTATTTGCGTATGTGGGTCTTTTAACCGTTTTCTGTTCTACTTCCGAGCCTGTGCCCTCTGTCTCGATCTTGGGAACCCGCAAAGAAATCCCTCAGAACCTAAGCTGTCCTTCGGCGAAGGGTGGTGAGGGAGCTACCGTAGCCTAGAGGCGTAGGCCGTTCTCACGACTCGACCGGCCCTTTGGCCTCGAGACAAGCTTTTGGAATTTGGGTTTCTTGTGAAGGTCCCGTCGGAGCGCGAGAGAGTTTGGCGTAGGAATTTTTTGAAAGACCATTAACAAACGGTGTTCGGGATTTAGGGGGTTCCCCCCTTTTTAGCCCCCGAGGGAGGCTCGGCTTTGCAGAGACAGAGGCGAGTCTCCCTTATAGCGCTATTGTGATGTCGAGCCCCTATTGATAGACAAGCTCTCTATACAGAACTTCCTCGGAGCCTACATTGTCCTTTGGGTGAAAAGGTGGTGAGGGAGCTGCCGTAGCCCGGAGGCATAGGCCGTTCTCACGGCTCGGCCGGTCTTTTCACCTTTGAGACGATCGTACTGTCCTTAGGTTCTATACGATCGACTTGTCTATAAGGGGGTTCCTCGAAAGATTATAACAACTAAGAACGCTTCTTTATTGTATTTTGAGAAACAATGTAAACGACGTTTGGAAATTTAAGGGTAGAAATGACGTAGCTGTTCTATGTTCCAAGCATTGGTGAAGATTTCACCCTTCTCGTTGGCTGACGTCTTGGGCTTCCTCCAGTTGGTCGAGGGCGTCTTCATGGGCGATGCGGTTACTTTGCTCGTTGTACGCCTGTAGCCTCGGGGAACCGTATTCTAAGTCAGTGGGGAGGATGTCCTCGGCTCCATAGACCAGGAAGAACGGTGTGAATCCCGTGGCTCGGCTCGGGGTGTTTCGTAGGCTCCAGATGACTGACGGGAGTTCGTCAAGCCATTTCTTGCCAAACTTCTTCAACCAGTTGAATATTCTTAGCTTAAGGCCTTGTAGGATCATGCCGTTGGCACGCTCTACTTGGCCGTTCGTCCTTGGGTGTCCTACGGCCGACCAGGCCACCCGGATGTGGTGGTCATCGCAGAACGTTAGGAACTTGTGATCGGTGAATTGTGTCCCATTGTCAGTGATGATGGTGTTAGGAACCCTGAACCTGTGGATGATGTCTGTAAAGAACAGCACCGCTTGCTCGGATTTGATCTGAGTGATCGGACGAGCCTCGATCCATTTGGAGAATTTGTCGATGGCTACCAGCAGATGGGTATAGCCCCCGAGTGCCTTCTACAGAGGCCCAACCATGTCTAGCCCCCACACAGCGAATGGCCATGTGATGGGGATGGTTTGGAGGGCTTGGGCCGGTAGGTGCGTCTGTCGAGCGTAGTACTGGCATCCCTCGCAGGAGCGTACTAGCTTCATGGCGTCGGCCACCGCCGTTGGCCAATAGAAACCTTGGCGGAAGGCGTTACCCACGAGGGCCCAAGGCGCCGCGTGGTGCCCGCAGACTCTCGCATGCAAGTCCCAAAGTAGGGAGTGGCCAGCCTCAGTGGTGATGCATCGTTGGAGAATACTCGATGGGCTACGCCTATACAACTCGCCGTTGCAGAGGACGTAAGTCTTGGCTCATCGCGCAAGCCGCCGGGCCTCGGTTCTGTCCGCAGGAAGCTCTCCTCGAACGAGGTGATCAAGGAAAGGGACTCGCCAGTTCGTTCCTTGGTCGGCCTTGGGAGGCTCTGCGTCGATCGCTATGGCCTCGGGCTCGGCTGGCGGGGTCTCGGTGGCAGAGGGGGCCTCGGGCCCTGCGTTGGGCTCGGCCGATATGCCCTCTTCCGTCGCCAAGGCGTAGTCGACGGATGGCTTGTGGAGGTCTCTGGCGAAGACGTTCGGGGGGACCGGGGCCCGTGCCGACGCCATTTTTGCCAGTTCGTCCGTGGCCTCGTTGAACTTTCGCGCAACGTGGTTGAGTTCGAGACCGTCGAACTTGTTCTCTAGGCAACGTACTATCGCGCAGTACGCCTTCATTTTGGGGTCATGGCAGCTTGACTCTTTCATCACCTGATCGACGACGAGCTAGGAATCACCCCGTACGTCGAGACGTCGTACTCCAAGTTCGATGGCAATTTGCAGGCCGTTGACGAGGGCCTCGTATTTGGCGACATTGTTGGAGGCGGCGAAGTGAAGCCGGATCATGTAGCGCTTGTGTACTCCGAGGGGCGAGACCAGGAGCAGGCCCGCGCCAGCCCTAGTCTCCATTAGAGACCCATCGAAGTACATGGTCCAGCATTCTGATTGGATCTGAACGGGTGGCAGCTGTGTGTCGGTCCATTCGGCTACAAAGTCGGACAGGACCTGTGATTTGATCGCTTTCCGAGGCGCGAAAGACAAGGTTCCCCCATGAGTTCGACAGCCCACTTGGCTACTCTACCCGAGGCCTCCTGGTTTTGGATTATCTCTCCCAGAGGAAAAGACGACACCACAGTCACCGGG